>NC_091319.1:31917862-31995362 GCF_038502225.1 Cherax quadricarinatus
TCCCCAGACATCATAGCAGTTACAGAAACAAAACTCATGGAGACAATAACAGATGCAATCTTCCCACCAGGATGCCAGATCATGAGGAAAGATAGAAGGGGCAGGGGGGGAGGTGGGGTTGCTCTGCTCGTAAAAAACAGATGGAAATTCGAGAAAATGGAAGGAATAGATGAGACGGGAGAAAGAGACTACATAGCAGGTACACTTCAGTCGGGGGAACACAAAGTGGTCATTGCAGTGATGTATAATCCACCACAGAACTGCAGGAGGCCAAGAGAGGAATATGAAGAGAGCAACAGAGCAATGGTGGACACACTTGCTGAGGTGGCAAGAAGAGCTCACTCCAGCAGAGCAAAGTTGCTGGTTATGGGGGATTTCAACCACAGGGAGATTGACTGGGAAAACCTGGAGCCACATGGGGGTCCCGAAACATGGAGAGCCAGGATGTTGGACGTGGTGCTGGAAAACCTCATGCACCAACATGTTAAGGACACTACCAGAGTGAGAGGGGAGGATGAACCAGCAAGATTGGACCTTGTGTTCACCCTGGGCAGCTCAGACATTGAGGACATCAAGTATGAGAGTCCCCTAGGAGCTAGCGACCACGTGGTTCTGTGCTTTGAATACATAGTAGAGCTGCAAGTGGAGAGAATAACAGGAGTAGAATGGGAAAAGCCTGACTATAAAAGAGGGGACTACATAGGGTTGAAGAACTTCCTGCGGGAGGTCCAGTGGGACAGAGAACTGGCAGGAAAGCCAGTAAATGAAATGATGGAATATGTAGCAACAAAATGCAAGGAGGCAGTGGAAAGGTTCATTCCCAAGGGCAACAGTAACAACGGGAAGACCAGAACAAGCCCCTGGTTCACCCGACGGTGTAAGGAGGCAAAAACAAAGTGCAATAGAGAATGGAAAAAGTACAGAAGGCAGAGAACACACGAAAATAGGGAGATCAGTCGCAGAGCCAGGAATGAGTACGCACAGGTAAGGAGGGAGGCCCAGCGACAGTATGAAAATGACATAGCATCGAAAATCAAGACAGACCCGAAACTGTTGTATAGCCACATCAGGAGGAAGACAACAGTCAAAGACCAGGTGATCAGATTAAGGACAGAAGGTGGAGAACTCACAAGAAATGATCAGGAGGTATGTGAGGAGCTGAACAGGAGATTTAAGGAAGTTTTTACAGTAGAGACAGGAAGGGCTGTGGGAAGACAGAACAGAAGGGAACATCAAGAGGGAATATACCAACAAGTGTTGGATGACATACGAACAACTGAGGAAGAGGTGAAGAAGCTCTTAAGTGACCTTGACACCTCAAAGGCGATGGGACCGGACAACATCTCCCCATGGGTCCTTAGAGAAGGAGCAGAGATGCTGTGTGTGCCTCTAACCACAATCTTCAACACATCCCTTGAAACTGGGCAACTACCTGAGAAATGGAAGACAGCTAATGTAGTCCCCATATTTAAGAAAGGAAACAGAAACGAGGCACTAAACTACAGACCTGTGTCTCTGACATGTATTGTGTGCAAAGTCATGGAGAAGATTATCAGGAGGAGAGTGGTCGAACACCTGGAAAGGAACAAGATTATAAATGAAAACCAGCATGGGTTCATGGAAGGCAAATCTTGTATCACAAACCTCCTGGAGTTTTATGACAAGGTAACAGAAGTAAGACACGAGAGAGAGGGTTAGGTAGATTGCGTTTTCCTAGACTGCAGGAAGGCCTTTGACACAGTTCCCCACAAGAGATTAGTGCAGAAGCTGGAGGATCAGGCACACATAAAAGGAAGGGCACTGCAATGGATAAGGGAATACCTGACAGGGAGGCAGCAACGAGTCATGGTACGTGAAGAGGTATCACAGTGGGCGCCTGTTACGAGCGGGGTCCCACAGGGGTCAGTTCTAGGACCAGTGCTATTTTTGATATATGTGAACGACATGATGGAAGGAATAGACTCTGAAGTGTCCCTGTTCGCAGATGACGTGAAGTTGATGAGAAGAATTAAATCGGACGAGGATGAGGCAGGACTGCAAAGAGACCTGGAGAGGCTGGACATGTGGTCCAGTAACTGGCTTCTCGAATTCAATCCAGCCAAATGCAAAGTCATGAAGATTGGGGAGGGGCAAAGAAGACCGCAGACAGAGTATAGGCTAGGTGGACAAAGACTACAGACCTCACTCAGGGAGAAAGACCTTGGGGTGACCATAACACCGAGCACATCACCGGAGGCACACATCAACCAAATAACCGCTGCAGCATACGGGCGCCTGGCAAACCTGAGAATAGCGTTCCGATACCTTAATAAGGAATCGTTCAAGACACTGTACACTGTGTATGTTAGGCCCATACTGGAGTATGCAGCACCAGTCTGGAACCCACACCTGGTCAAGCACGTCAAGAAGTTAGAGAAAGTACAAAGGTTTGCAACAAGGCTAGTCCCAGAGCTCAAGGGAATGTCGTACGAGGAAAGGTTAAGGGAAATCGGACTGACGACACTGGAGGACAGAAGGGTCAGGGGAGACATGATAACGACATACAAGATACTGCGGGGAATAGACAAGGTGGACAGAGATAGGATGTTCCAGAGAGGGGACACAGGGACAAGGGGTCACAACTGGAAGCTGAAGACTCAGACGAGTCACAGGGACGTTAGGAAGTATTTCTTCAGTCATAGAGTTGTCAGCAAGTGGAATAGCCTAGCAAGTGAAGTAGTGGAGGCAGGAACCATACATAGTTTTAAGAAGAGGTATGACAAAGCTCAGGAAGCAGAGAGAGAGAGGATCCAGTAGCGATCAGTGAAGAGGCGGGGCCAGGAGCTGAGTCTCGACCCCTGCAACCACAATTAGGTGAGTACAATTAGGTGAGTACACACACACACACACACACACACACACACACACACACACACACACACACACACACACACACACACACACACACACACACACACACACACACACACACACACACACACACACACACACACACACACAACAATATTCAATACATCTATCGAAACAGGGAGATTGCCTGAGGCATGGAAGACAGCAAATGTGGTCCCAATCTTTAAAAAAGGAGACAGACATGAAGCATTAAACTACAGACCAGTGTCGCTGACATGTATAGTATGCAAAATCATGGAGAATATGAAAATGACATAGCAGCGAAAGCCAAATCTGACCCGAAACTGTTGTACAGCCACATCAGGAGGAAAACAACAGTCAAGGACCAGGTAATCAGGCTAAGGAAGGAAGGAGGAGAGACAACAAGAAATGACCGTGAAGTATGTGAAGAACTCAACAAGAGATTCAAAGAAGTGTTCACAGAGGAGACAGAAGGGACTCCAGAAAAACGGAGAGGTGGGGCACACCACCAAGTGCTGGACACAGTGCACACAACCGAGGAAGAAGTGAAGAGGCTTCTGAGTGAGCTAGATTCCTCAAAGGCAATGGGGCCAGATAACATCTCCCCATGGGTATTGAGAGAGGGAGCAGAGGCGCTATGTGTACCCCTAACAACAATATTCAATACATCTATCGAAACAGGGAGATTGCCTGTGGCATGGAAGACAGCAAATGTGGTCCCAATCTTTAAAAAAGGAGACAGACATGAAGCATTAAACTACAGACCAGTGTCGCTGACATGTATAGTATGCAAAATCATGGAGAAGATTATCAGGAGAAGAGTGGTGGAACACCTAGAAAGGAACGATCTCATCAACAGCAGCCAACATGGTTTCAGGGACGGGAAATCCTGTGTCACAAACCTACTGGAGTTCTATGACATGGTGACAGCAGTAAGACAAGAGAGAGAGGGGTGGGTGGATTGCATTTTCTTGGACTGCAAGAAGGCGTTTGACACAGTTCCACACAAGAGATTGATGCAAAAACTGGAGGACCAAGCAGGGATAACAGGGAAGGCACTACAATGGATCAGGGAATACTTGTCAGGAAGACAGCAGCGAGTCATGGTACGTGGCGAGGTGTCAGAGTGGGCACCTGTGACCAGCGGGGTCCCGCAGGGGTCAGTCCTAGGACCAGTGCTGTTTCTCGTATTTGTGAACGACATGACGGAAGGAATAGACTCTGAGGTGTCCCTGTTTGCAGATGACGTGAAGTTGATGAGAAGAATTCACTCGATCGAAGACCAGGCAGAACTACAAAGGGATCTGGACAGGCTGCAGACCTGGTCCAGCAATTGGCTCCTGGAGTTCAATCCCACCAAGTGCAAAGTCATGAAGATTGGGGAAGGGCAAAGAAGACCGCAGACGGATTACAGTCTAGGGGGCCAGAGACTACAAACCTCACTCAAGGAAAAAGATCTTGGGGTGAGTATAACACCAGGCACATCTCCTGAAGCGCACATCAACCAAATAACTGCTGCAGCATATGGGCGCCTAGCAAACCTCAGAACAGCATTCCGACATCTTAATAAGGAATCATTCAGGACCCTGTACACCGTGTACGTTAGGCCCATATTGGAGTATGCGGCACCAGTTTGGAACCCACACCTAGCCAAGCACGTGAAGAAACTAGAGAAAGTGCAAAGGTTTGCAACAAGACTAGTCCCAGAGCTAAGAGGTATGTCCTACGAGGAGAGGTTAAGGGAAATCAACCTGACGACACTGGAGGACAGGAGAGATAGGGGGGACATGATAACGACATACAAAATACTGAGAGGAATTGACAAGGTGGACAAAGACAGGATGTTCCAGAGATTGGACACAGTAACAAGGGGACACAGTTGGAAGCTGAAGACACAGATGAATCACAGGGATGTTAGGAAGTATTTCTTCAGCCACAGAGTAGTCAGTAAGTGGAATAGTTTGGGAAGCGATGTAGTGGAGGCAGGATCCATACATAGCTTTAAGCAGAGGTATGATAAAGCTCACGGTTCAGGGAGAGTGACCCAGTAGCGATCAGTGAAGAGGCGGGGCCAGGAGCTCGGACTCGACCCCCGCAACCTCAACTAGGTGAGTACAACTAGGTGAGTACACACACACACACATACACAGACACACACACACACACACACACACACACACACACACAGACACACACACACAGACACACACACACACACAGACATACACACACACACACAGACACACACACACAGACACACACACACACACACACACACACACACACACACACACACACACACACACACACACACACACACACAGACATACACACACACACACAGACACACACACACAGACACACACACACACACACACACACACACACACACACACACACACACACACACACACACACACACACACACACACACACACACACACACACACACACACACACATACACACACACACACACACACACACACACACACACACACACACACACACACACACACATGTACATCAACATATTTTACTTCCAGAATGTATTTATTATAAATGTGATTCTCACCTGACGCTCTGCTGTTCCCTATGAACACTAAAATAAATGTTTGGATTGTGATCTCTTATTTCATGACAAAATATTTTATCATTCTGTTTCCAAACTCTTGGAGCAGAATTCTTTTGTATTTTCGAATGGCTTTGATGCAGTGTTAGAACTCATTAGCAGCACAAAGTTAGACAATCAGGTGGTGTTTGGCGATACAACGAAAGATGTTCTCGTTAACGTAGGGTTGTTAGAGTTGTTGATAGTGTAAGAGGCTTTGGCAAGCGGCGACGGCAGGAAAGTGTTAGGCTTAGGGGCAGGTAAGGTCGGCGCTCTCAAGGTTACAGTACAGGTGAACAGTTATGCTGACTAATGAAGTATCGATCGTTAATCCTGTGAAACAGAGAGGAATAATTACCACTAGCAAAATGTGAAAGTCTGTTTCATGAGATACGACTGCCACTCCTGCCCTTCCTTACTGCCCTTCCTTACTGCCCTTCCTTCCTGCTCTTCCTTCCCGCCCTTCCTTACTGCCCTTCCTTACTGCCTTTCCTTCCTGTCTTCCCTTCCTGTTGTTCCTTAACGCTGGTGAGGGGCTCTTGATCTAGGGAAATGGACCTATGCTCCAATTCCCTGAATTAATCCTGAATGCCTTCCATCCCCCCCCCTCTCTCATGTGCTTTATAATCCCTACAGGTTTAGAGTTCCCAATGGCAATGATAAGTTTCTCTCCTGTCTTTATTTAATGCCTTCCTTTCTTTCTTTCATTTAATGCTTCCCATTCCTCCATTTCTTTCTGCCTTCTTTCCCTAGCTATAATGAGAACCTTCAAAACTAGGGATGCCAAGCCCATGATGACACTCTTCAGGTCGCTTGTTCAATCTAAGCTGGAATATTGCTGCACACTAACAGCACCTTTCAAGGCAGGTGAAATTGCTGACCTAGAAAATGTACAGAGAACCTTCACGGCGCGCATAACGGAGATAAAACACCTCAATTACTGGGAGCGCTTGAAGTTCCCAGTAACTGAAGTGTTTTATCGGGAGAGATACATGATTATATGCACTTGGAAAATCCTTGACGGATTAGTACCAAACGAAAATCACTCCCTATGAAAGCAAAAGACTCGGCAGACGATGCAACATTCCCTTAATGAAAAGCAGGGGCGCCACTAGCACGATAAGTGCTAGTGCCGCCCCTGCTTTTCATTAAGGGAACAACATAGTAAGTGTCAGGGGCTCAAGACTGTTCAACTGCCTCACAGCATATATAAGGGAGGTTAACCAATAGGCCCCTGGTTGTCTTCAAAAAGGCACTGGACAGGCACCTAAAGTCAGTACCTGACGAGCCGGGTTGTGAGTCGTACGTCGGGTTGAGTGCTGCCATCAGTAGCAGCCTGGTTGAAAAGGCCCTAATCCACCATGAGGCCTGGTCACAGACCGAGGCGCGGGGGTGTTGACTCCCGGAACTCCAGGTATACTCCAGGTATCTTTTTCTGCCTTTTTATCACGTCTTACCTTACTGCCTTTACTTACTGTCTTCTTTCGTTGTCTTCTCATCTTGCCTTCCCTGCCTGGATTACACACGGCCTTTTCTGGTTCATGTTTTATCCTCCAGCCTCTCCTTCCTATTTTCCGTTGCTGCATTCTCATCCACCCCATTTTCTCCCCTATATGGCAAGATGAGCGTTGCTATTAAGCCAAGATCGCAAGTTCTGCCTATTCGGCATGACATATATATATATATATATATATATATATATATATATATATATATATATATATATATGGGGGTAGGTTTAAAAATGTAGTGTTAGAGTCTTCAGCAGAAGTTTGTGGTTACAGGAAAGTGGGTGCAGGAGGGAAGAGGAGCGATTGGTGGAATGATGATGTAAAGAGAGTAGTAAGGGAGAAAAAGTTAGCATATGAGAAGTTTTTACAAAGTAGAAGTGATGCAAGGAGGGAAGAGTATATGGAGAAAAAGAGAGAGGTTAAGAGAGTGGTGAAGCAATGTAAAAAGAGAGCAAATGAGAGAGTGGGTGAGATGTTATCAACAAATTTTGTTGAAAATAAGAAAAAGTTTTGGAGTGAGATTAACAAGTTAAGAAAGCCTAGAGAACAAATGGATTTGTCAGTTAAAAATAGGAGAGGAGAGTTATTAAATGGAGAGTTAGAGGTATTGGGAAGATGGAAGGAATATTTTGAGGAATTGTTAAATGTTGATGAAGATAGGGAAGCTGTGATTTCGTGTATAGGGCAAGGAGGAATAACATCTTGTAGGAGTGAGGAAGAGCCAGTTGTGAGTGTGGGGGAAGTTCGTGAGGCAGTAGGTAAAATGAAAGGGGGTAAGGCAGCCGGGATTGATGGGATAAAGATAGAAATGTTAAAAGCAGGTGGGGATATAGTTTTGGAGTGGTTGGTGCAATTGTTTAATAAATGTATGGAAGAGGGTAAGGTACCTAGGGATTGGCAGAGAGCATGCATAGTTCCTTTGTATAAAGGCAAAGGGGATAAAAGAGAGTGCAAAAATTATAGGGGGATAAGTCTGTTGAGTGTACCTGGTAAAGTGTATGGTAGAGTTATAATTGAAAGAATTAAGAGTAAGACGGAGAATAGGATAGCAGATGAACAAGGAGGCTTTAGGAAAGGTAGGGGGTGTGTGGACCAGGTGTTTACAGTGAAACATATAAGTGAACAGTATTTAGATAAGGCTAAAGAGGTCTTTGTGGCATTTATGGATTTGGAAAAGGCGTATGACAGGGTGGATAGGGGGGCAATGTGGCAGATGTTGCAAGTGTATGGTGTAGGAGGTAGGTTACTGAAAGCAGTGAAGAGTTTTTACGAGGATAGTGAGGCTCAAGTTAGAGTATGTAGGAAAGAGGGAAATTTTTTCCCAGTAAAAGTAGGCCTTAGACAAGGATGTGTGATGTCACCGTGGTTGTTTAATATATTTATAGATGGGGTTGTAAGAGAAGTAAATGCGAGGGTCTTGGCAAGAGGCGTGGAGTTAAAAGATAAAGAATCACACACAAAGTGGGAGTTGTCACAGCTGCTCTTTGCTGATGACACTGTGCTCTTGGGAGATTCTGAAGAGAAGTTGCAGAGATTGGTGGATGAATTTGGTAGGGTGTGCAAAAGAAGAAAATTAAAGGTGAATACAGGAAAGAGTAAGGTTATGAGGATAACAAAAAGATTAGGTGATGAAAGATTGAATATCAGATTGGAGGGAGAGAGTATGGAGGAGGTGAACGTATTCAGATATTTGGGAGTGGACGTGTCAGCGGATGGGTCTATGAAAGATGAGGTGAATCATAGAATTGATGAGGGAAAAAGAGTGAGTGGTGCACTTAGGAGTCTGTGGAGACAAAGAACTTTGTCCTTGGAGGCAAAGAGGGGAATGTATGAGAGTATAGTTTTACCAACGCTCTTATATGGGTGTGAAGCGTGGGTGATGAATGTTGCAGCGAGGAGAAGGCTGGAGGCAGTGGAGATGTCATGTCTGAGGGCAATGTGTGGTGTGAATATAATGCAGAGAATTCGTAGTTTGGAAGTTAGGAGGAGGTGCGGGATTACCAAAACTGTTGTCCAGAGGGCTGAGGAAGGGTTGTTGAGGTGGTTCGGACATGTAGAGAGAATGGAGCGAAACAGAATGACTTCAAGAGTGTATCAGTCTGTAGTGGAAGGAAGGCGGGGTAGGGGTCGGCCAAGGAAGGGTTGGAGGGAGGGGGTAAAGGAGGTTTTGTGTGCGAGGGGCTTGGACTTCCAGCAGGCATGCTTGAGCGTGTTTGATAGGAGTGAATGGAGACAAATGGTTTTTAATACTTGACGTGCTGTTGGAGTGTGAGCAAAGTAACATTTATGAAGGGATTCAGGGAAACCGGCAGGCCGGACTTGAGTCCTGGAGATGGGAAGTACAGTGCCTGCACTCTGAAGGAGGGGTGTTAATGTTGCAGTTTAAAAACTGTAGTGTAAAGCACCCTTCTGGCAAGACAGTGATGGAGTGAATGATGGTGAAAGTTTTTCTTTTTCGGGCCACCCTGCCTTGGTGGGAATCGGCCGGTGTGAAAAAAAAAAAAAAAAAAAAAAAAAAATATATATATATATATATATATATATATATATAATATATATATATATATATATAATATATATATATATAATTTATATATATATATATATATATATATATATAAGATCGATCTAGACTCAAAATATAATAGTATTTTACAAATATAATTAGCAAGATTGCACCTAGATAATTTAACTTTGTTGTCTACCATCGTCTAAATAGGAAATATTGTTTTTTTAACATTTAGAGTTACACTGTAGTGGATTTTGGAAGTTATCTCAGCCATTCCAGGATGCTGATAATGGTCTCAGCAGCTCTGTTCATAGAGTATCTGTACATACTAATTGTTCCTAGAATCTAGGAACTTTGAAGTCAGTCACCTGAGGTTATCTCGTGTTATGAGCGAAATGAAAATGAAAATTCAGGGAAGAAAAAACTTTCTGGTAGCCACTTAATAATAATAATAATAATAATAATAATAATAATAATAATAATAATAATAATAATAATAATAATAATAATAATATTATTATTATTATTATTATTATTATTATTATTATTATTATTATTATTATTATTATTATTATTATTATCAGTAGTATTAGCAGTGGTAGTAGTAGTAGTAGTAGAAGTAGTAATAGCATTAGTGGTAATAATAGTAATAGTAGTAACAGTAGGAATAGCAATAGTAGAAGTAACAGAAGTAATGGTTCGTAGTCAAACATGAAATATATTTCTGTCCTTCGTTGGTGGTGAATAAAATAAATCTTCATCCTCATTTCGAATTTATTTTAAACTTTCTTACAACACAGAATAATATATCTACTAAAACTACATTAATATATAAAACAAAATCTACCAGTTTATCAGGTTCACCTTTAATTTTTTAAAAATAAATATAAGTATTTTTAAAATATTTTTTTATTATGTAGTTATTAAAGTAACACAAACTGCAGAGGTGAAGAATTACTTACAATGGTGTAATATATTAACACTTTTATGCACTTGCGACAGGGTCGGACGTAAGTATAAGTGTAGAAGGGTTTCGAAAATATATTTCCCCCTTCTCCTGACGTTACTATAACCCAGTTCATCTTCTACACTAAAAGCTACCATATATGACTCGAACTTAAAACAAAATAAAAATCTTCAGTGAGGAGAAAGGTCACTCGACAGTACCACAGTGACCTTTGTACCACGCACCGCCCCCGGTGCATCACCACACTCGCATCACTCGTCACACAGGTGCACCACCACACTCGCATCACTCGTCACACAGGTGCACCACCACACTCGCATCACTCGTCACACAGGTGCACCACCACACTCGCATCACTCGTCACACAGGTGCACCACCACACTCGCATCACTCGTCACACAGGTGCACCACCACACTCGCATCACTCGTCACACAGGTGCACCACCACACTCGCATCACTCGTCACACAGGTGCACCACCACACTCGCATCACTCGTCACACAGGTGCACCACCACACTCGCATCACTCGTCACACAGGTGCACCACCACACTCGCATCACTCGTCACAAAGGTGCACAAGATAACGGTCACGTTAGAATTAGGGAATTTTAAACTTTACGTATCTTAGGGCATCACAGGTCCAGGTCCAGCCCTGACTTCACACAATAAGATGCATAACACTACCTTAAAAATCATCAGAGAAAATTGGAAATACGTAGTTGGAAGCAAGTTAGAATTTACAATATAAAAGTTCTTAGAATAATGTGACAAGATAATTTAATTAGGGAAGAATTCTTGCAGGACGCTCACCCACCATGTAGGGTGAGTCATGCAGGACACTCACCCACCATGTAGGGTGAGTCATGCAGGACACTCACCCACCATGCAGGGTGAGTCATGCAGGACGCTCACCCACCATGCAGGGTGAGTCATGCAGGACACTCACCCACCATGCAGGGTGAGTCATGCAGGACACTCACTCACCATGCAGGGTGAGTCATGCAGGACACTCACCCACCATGCAGGGTGAGTCATGCAGGACACTCACCCACAATGCACGGTGAGGCATGCAGGACACTCACCCCCCATGCAGGGTGAGTCATGCAGGACACTCTCCCACCATGCAGTGTGAGTCATGCAGGACACTCACCCACCATGCAGGGTGAGTCATGCAGGACATTCACCCACCATGCAGTGTGAGGCATGCAGGACACTCACCCACCATGTAGGGTGAGTCATGCAGGACACTCACCCACTATGCAGGGTGAGGCATGCAAGATACTCACTCACCGTGCAGTGTGAGACATGCAGGGCACTTACCCACCATGCAGGGTGAGGCATGTAGGACACTCACCCACCATGCAGGGTGAGGCATGCAGGACACTCACCCACCATGCAGGGTGAGGCATGCAGGACACTCACCCACCATGCGGTGTGAGGCATGCATGACACTCACCCACCAAGCAGGGTAAGGCATGCAAGACACTCACCCACCATGCAGGATGAGGCATGCAGGACACTCACCGACCATGTAGGGTGAGGCATGCAGGACACTCACCCACCGTGCAGTGTGAGGCATGCAGGATACTCACCTACCATGCACGGTGAGGCATGCAGGACAGTCACCGATCATGCAGGGTGAGGCATGCAGGACACTCACCAACCGTGCAGTGTGAGGCATGCAGGACAATCACCCACCATGCAGTGTGAGGCATGTATGACACTCACCCACCGTGCAGTGTGAGGCATGCAGGATACTCACCCACCATGCACGGTGAGGCATGCAGGACAGTCACCGATCATGCAGGGTGAGGCATGCAGGACACTCACCAACCGTGCAGTGTGAGGCATGCAGGACACTCACCCACCATACGGTGTGAGGCATGTATGACACTCACCCACCATGCAGGGTGAGGCATGCAGGACACTCACCGACCATGTAGGGTGAGGCATGCAGGACACTCACCCACCGTGCAGTGTGAGGCATGCAAGACACTCACCCACCATTCAGGGTGAGGCATGCATGACACTCACCCACTGTGCAGGACGAGACATGCAGGACAATCACCCACCATGGAAGGGGAGTCATGCAGGTCACTCACCCTCAATCCAGGGTGATTAATGTAGGACATTCACCAACCTTGCAGGAGGAGTCATGCAGGACGTTCACCCACCATGCAATATGAGTCATGCACAACACTCACCCACCGTGCAGTGTGAGGCATGCAGGACACTCACCCACCATATAGGGTGAATCATGCAATACACTCACCCACCATGCAGGGTGAGGCATGCAGGACACTCACCCACCATGCAGGGTGAGCCATGCAGGACACTCACCGACCATGCAGTGTGAGTCATGCAGGACACTCACCCACCATGCAGTGTGAGTCATGCAGGACACTCACCGACCATGCAGTGTGAGTCATGCAGGACACTCACCGACCATGCAGTGTGAGTCATGCAGGACACTCACCGACCATGCAGTGTGAGTCATGCAGGACACTCACCCACCATGCAGGGTGAGGCATGCAGGACACTCACCCACCATGCAGGGTGAGCCATGCAGGACACTCACCGACCATGCAGTGTGAGTCATGCAGGACACTCACCCACCATGCAGTGTGAGTCATGCAGGAAACTCACCGACCATGCAGTGTGAGTCATGCAGGACACTCACCGACCATGCAGTGTGAGTCATGCAGGACACTCACCCACCATGCAGGGTGAGGCATGCAGGACACTCACCCACCATGCAGGGTGAGCCATGCAGGACACTCACCGACCATGCAGTGTGAGTCATGCAGGACACTCACCGACCATGCAGTGTGAGTCATGCAGGACACTCACCGACCATGCAGTGTGAGTCATGCATGACACTCACCCACCATGCAGTGTGAGGCATGCAGGACACTCACCCACCATGCAGTGTGAGGCATGCAAGACACTCACCGACCATGCAGTGTGAGTCATGCAGGACACTCACCGACCATGCAGTGTGAGGCATGCAGGACACTCACCCACCGTGCAGTGTGAGTCATGCAGGACACTCACCGACCATGCAGCGTGAGTCATGCAGGACACTCACCCACCGTGCAGTGTGAGGCATGCAGGGCACTCACCCACCATGCAATGTGAGTCATGCAGGACACTCACCGACCATGCAGCGTGAGGCATGCAGGACATTCACCGACCATGCAGTGTGAGTCATGCACGACACTCACTGACCATGCAGTGTGAGGCATGCAGGACACTCACCCACTGTGCAGGGTGAGGTATGCAGGACACTCACCCACCATTCAGTGTGAGGCATGCAGGACACTCACCCACCGTGTAGGGTGAGGCATGCAGTACACTCACCCACCATGCAGTGTGAGGCATGCAGAACACTCACCGATCATGCAGTGTGAGGCATGCAGAACACTCACCGATCATGCAGGGTGAGTCATGCAGGACACTCACCCACCATGCAAGGTGAGGCATGTAGTACACTCACCCACCATGCAGTGTGAGGCATGCAGAACACTCACCGATCATGCAGTGTGAGGCATGCAGAACACTCACCGATCATGCAGGGTGAGTCATGCAGGACACTCACCCACCGTGCAAGGTGAGGCATGCAGTACACTCACCCACCATGCAGTGTGAGGCATGCAGAACACTCACCGATCATGCAGGGTGAGGGATGCAGGACACTCACCGATCATGCAGGGTGAGGCATGCAGAACACTCACCGATCATGCAGGGTGAGGGATGCAGGACACTCACCGACCATGCAGTGTGAGTCATGCAGGACACTCACCCACCATGCATGGTGAGTCATGCAGGACACTCACCCACAATGCAGTGTGAGTCATGCAGGACACTCACTCACCATGCAGAGTGAGTCATGCAGGACACTCACCCACCATGCATGGTGAGTCATACAGGACACTCACCCACCATGCGGGGTGAGTCATGCAAGACACTCACCCACCATGCAGTGTGAGTCATGCAGGACACTCACTCACCATGCAGAGTGAGTCATGCAGGACACTCACCCACCATGCATGGTGCGGCTGACTGTGTGTTCATGAGTTATTACAAGAATACAATAGTGTGGCAGATATGTACATAGTTTCGTGAGGATCGTTCATTTTGAGACAAAAACTTGTAACTTTGTTGTTGTGTTTTAATGCCACAAGATACTGTAAGAAGATTGAATCACTTAAGTTTTCACCCGGTGGACCCATCATTGTTGTTTCTTAATGGCAGTCTCTCGCTACTCCAAGTCCAAAATATGCTAATCAAATAATAATGATAATTAATAACGGAAATATTTATAATGATGATACTTCTAATGTATATATATATATATATATATATATATATATATATATATATATATATATATATATATATATATATATATATATATATATATATATATATATATATATATATATATATATATATATATATATATATATATATATATATATATATATATATTTATAATGGAATGATGATGTGAAGAGAGTAGTAAGGGAGAAAAAGTTAGCATATGAGAAGTTTTTGCAAAGCAGAAGTGATGCAAGGAGGGAAGAGTATATGGAGAAAAAAAGAGAGGTTAAGGGAGTGGTGAAGCAATGTAAAAAGAGAGCAAATGAGAGAGTGGGTGAGATGTTATCAAGAAATTTTGTTGAAAATAAGAAAAAGTTTTGGAGTGAGATTAACAAGTTAAGGAAGCCTAGAGAACAAATGGATTTGTCAGTTAAAAATAGGAGAGGAGAGTTATTAAATGGAGAGTTAGAGATATTGGGAAGATGGAGGGAATATTTTGAGGAATTCTTAAATGTTGATGAAGATAGGGAAGCTGTGATATCGTGTATAGGGCAAGGAGGAATAACGTCTTGTAGGTGTGAGGAAGAGCCAGTTGTGAGTTTGGGGGAAGTTCGTGAGGCAGTGGGGAGAATGAAAGGGGGTAAGGCAGCTGGGATTGATGGGATAAAGATAGAAATGTTAAAAGCAGGTGGGGATATAGTTTTGGAGTGGTTGGTGCTATTTTTTAATAGGTGTATGAAAGAGAGTAAGGTACCTAGGAATTGGCAGAGAGCATGTATAGTTCCATTGTATAAGGGCAAAGGAGGATAGGGGGATAAGTCAGTTGAGTATACCTGGTAAAGTGTATGGTAGAGTTATTATTGAAAGAATTAAGAGTAAGTCGGAGAATAGGATAGCAGATGAACAAGGAGGCTTTAGGAAAGGTAGGGGGTATGTGGACAAGGTGTTTACAGTGAAACATATAAGTGAAGAGTATTTAGATAAGGCTAAAGAGGTTTTTGTGGCATTTATGGATTTGGAAAAGGCGTATGACAGGGTGGATAGGGGGGCAATGTGGCAGATGTTGCAGGTGTATGGTATAGGAGGTAGGTTATTGAAAGCAGTGAAGAGTTTTTACGAGGATAGTGAGGCTCAAGTTAGAGTATGTAGGAAAGAGGGAAATTATTTCCCAGTAAAAGTAGGCCTTAGAGATGGATGTGTGATGTCACCGTGGTTGTTTAATATATTTATAGATGGGGTAGTAAGAGAAGTAAATGCGAGGGTCCTGGCATGAGGCGTGGAGTTAAAAGATTAAGAATCACACATAAAGAGGGAGTTGTCACAGTTGCTCTTTGCTGATGACACTGTGCTCTTGGGAGATTCTGAAGATAAGTTGCAGAGGTTGGTGCATGAATTTGGTAGGGTATGTAAAAGAAGAAAATTAAAATTGAATACAGGAAAGACTAAGGTTATGAGGTGAGTTATGGGTGAGTATCCTGCATGACTCACCATGCATGGTGGGTGAGTGTCCTGCATGACTCACCCCACATGGTGGGTGAGTGTCCTGCACGAAAGATTGGATATCAGATTGGAGGGAGAGAGTATGGAGGAGGTGAATGTATTCAGATATTTTTGAGTGGACGTGTCAGCAGATGGGTCTATGAAAGATGAATCATAGAATTGATGAGGGGAAAAGGGTGAGTGGTGCACTTAGGAGTCTGTGGAGACAAAGAACATTGTCCGTGGAGGCAAAGAGGGGAATGTATGAGAGTATAGTTTTACCAACGCTCTTATATGGGTGTGAAGCATGGGTGATGAATGTTGCAGCGAGGCGAAGGCTGGAGGCAGTGGAGATGTCATGTCTGAGGGCAATGTGTGGTGTGAATATAATGCAGAGAATTCGTAGTTTGGAAGTTAGGAGGAGGTGCGGGATTGCCAAAACTGTTGTCCAGAGGGCTGAGGAAGGGTTGTTGAGGTGGTTCGGACATGTAGAGAGAATGGAGCGAAACAGAGTGACTTCAAGAGTGTATCAGTCTGTAGTGGAAGGAAGGCGGGGTAGGGGTCGGCCTAGGAAAGGTTGGAGGGAGGGGGTAAAGGAGGTTTTGTGTGCGAGGGGCTTGGACTTCCAGCAGGCATGCGTGAGCGTGTTTGCTAGGAGTGAATGGAGACAAATGTTTTTTAATACTTGACGTGCTGTTGGAGTGTGAGCAAAGTAACATTTATGAAGGGGTTCAGGGAAACCGGCAGGCCGGACTTGAGTCCTGGAGATGGGAAGTACAGTGCCTGCACTCTGAAGGAGGGGTGTTAATGTTGCAGTTTAGAAACTGTAGTGTAAAACACCCTTCTGGCAAGACAGTGATGGAGTGAATGATGGTGAAAGTTTTTTTTTTTCGGGCCACCCTGCCTTGGTGGGAATCGGCCAGTGTGATAATAATATATATATATATATATATATATATATATATATAATATATATATATATATATATATATATATATATATATATATATATATATATATATATAAGAACATAAGAACATAAGAAAGGAGGAACACTGCAGCAGGCCTGTTGGCCCATACTAGGCAGGTCCTTTACAATTCATCCCACTAACAAACATTTGACCAACCCAATTTTCAATGCCACCCAAGAAACAAGCTCCGATGTGCAAGTCCCACTCAAATCCAACCCCTCCCACTCATGTACTTATCCAACCTAAATTTGAAACTACCCAAAGTCCCAGCCTCAATAACCCAACTAGGTAGACTGTTCCACTCATCAACTACCCTATTTCCAAACCAATACTTTCCTATGTCCTTTCTAAATCTAAACTTATCTAATTTAAATCCATTACTGCGGGTTCTCTCTTGGAGAGATATCTTCAAGACCTTGTTAATATCCCCTTTATTAATACCTATCTTCCACTTATACACTTCGATCAGGTCTCCCCTCATTCTTCGTCTAACAAGTGAATGTAACTTAAGAGTCTTCAATCTTTCTTCATAAGGAAGATTTCTGATGCTATGTATTAATTTAGTCATCCTACGCTGAATGTTTTCTAACGAATTTATGTCCATTCTGTAATATGGAGACCAGAACTGAGCTGCATAATCTAGGTGAGGCCTTACTAATGATGTATAAAGCTGCAGTATGACCTCTGGACTTCTGTTGCTTACACTTCTTGATATAAATCCCAGTAATCTATTTGCCTTATTACGTACGCTTAGGCATTGCTGTCTTGGTTTAAGGTTGCTGCTCACCATAAGCCCCAAGTCCTTTTCGCAATCTGTATGGCTAAGTTCTACATCATTTAACTTATAAGTACTAGGGTTATGGACACTCCCGAGCTTCAGAACCTTGCATTTATATATACTGAACTGCATCTGCCACTTTTCTGACCAAGAGTAGAGTTTGTCTAAATCCTCCTGAAGTTCCCTAACATCTACGTTTGAATCAATTATCCTACCTATCTTAAATATATATATATATATATATATATATATATATATATATATATATATATATATATATATATATATATATATATATATATATATATATATAATAAATTCACAGTAAACAGGTGATATCACAATCTGCAGAACAACCACATTGAAAAAATAGTGAAATTCCAAGTACTTTCGTGACTCCTCACATTATCAAGGAACTATAAAAGTAAAACATCAACAGAAAGGCATATAAGGGCAAAACTAACTCACAACATCCGACTCTGTGAAACACATGATACTCTACCCAAGCATTAAGATTTTTTCTTTATCTAATGTATCATTAGATTCTTCCCAAATTTTATTAATTATAAATAAATCAAATTTTTATAAACCAAAAGAAATATTCATATTATTTTTAAAGCTGCTTTTTATGAAACATGATTCCATTATATTCCTGTCGACCATGGACTTACTTGATGCAACTTTATCAGTCTTGAAAATCAATTGGATGATTAAAATCTCTCACATAAATAAACAGAGCATTAGAATCTTGTCCAATTCTAATGTTATATTTATACTGTTTTAATTTCAGTTCAAGACTTTTACCAGTTTGACCGTAATAAACTTCATCGCATATTTTACATGGAATTATAGACACACCTGTCAGCATTTTGGTGGGGGGGAATTTTTTATCAAAAGTGTTTTAACTGTATCAATATTTTTAAATACAACTTTGATATTAAAAGTCTTAAGAAGAGAAGGCATATCAACTAAGTTATCATAGTAACGGAGAACCAACATATTTTTAGTTGAATAAGGTTGGTTGTCCCTTTTTAAATTGTAATAAGTATTTCTGACAATTTTAAAGGATTTATCCATTAAGTTTAATAACTTTAATGATGGTAGGAACAGGCAATGGTAAATCGTAATTAATAAGTTCTTCATATAACAAACTTAGTAAATCATCAACTGGAACTTTTGTAAACAAAAGTTAAGTATCTAACTTTAATGTTAAAAACAACATAGATTTAGGGGATTAATTAAGCACCTTGACTCACTTAAAAGACTTCAGTATGTGTAGTTTTGATGTTATTTCCTTGTTTACAAAAGTTCCAGTTGATAATTTATTAAGTTTCGTATCTGAAGGGGTTTTTCTAGTGCCAGGGAGGAAAAAAGAGTAGCAAGAAATAATAATAATCCTTCACCAACTGACAACACTTCTGGAGCAGAGGCACAGTCATTGGCCTCCTCTCCAGAACAACAGATATTAAAGCCAACAAATAAAACCCCCCTAAATTCCATTAATATAACAACATTTGTCTTTGCAAACATACAGGGTCTAAAGCCGTCAACAAACAATAAAATTCCTTACGTCAAGGGAATCCTTACAGAGTCAAATGCAGTGTTTGCATTTTTCACAAAGACCCACATAAAGGACCATTTTGACAACGAAATATGGATCCCAGGTTATAACCTATTCAAATGCGACAGACTAAACAGACAACAAGGGGAGGGATGGGGGGGTTGGCCTGTACGTCACAAAGTCGCTCATTTGCTCAGAACTACTAACACCTCAAATGATGTACGTAGTTGAAGTTTTGGCAGTAAAGATTGAAAACCTTGTCATTGTGGTGGTATACAAGCCTCCGGATGCATCTTCCCAGCAGTTCCAGGAACACCTTTTAAAAATTGACCACTGTCTGGAAAATCTTCCAACTTCTGCCCCAAACATCTTGCTACTGGGAGATTTCAACTTGATACACCTAAAATGGAGGTGCGTAGCAAAAAAATATTTTAGCAGCGATCACCCCAGGAGGCAACTTAGAAAAAGACACCGGTTAAGATATAGCTTACGCAAAATATCTTTTCAATGGTTCAGAAATATGAACAGGATGTGCAAGTGGATTTTATTTAGTGAGCGTTATCTTAACGAGAGTTAATTAGCAAATAAGTCAATAGAATTATAAACAGATCTGATCTTTCCATCATAAAATTTCTTTAGTAACAAATCGTGAGAATCTGTACCTCACCAACAAACCAATACTGAACTTTCCACTGCGGGAAGAGGCAGGAGAGAGGCCCAACTATCCACTGCGGGAAGAGGCAGGAGAGAGGCCCAACTATCCACTGCAGGAAGAGGCAGGAGAGAGGCCGAACTATCCATTGCAGGAAGAGGCAGGAGAGAGGCCGAACTATTCATTGCGGGAAGAGGCAGGAGATGGGTTCCGGGAAATGCGACTCCTTAGAGTAAGGGAGCCTTGTGGATACTTATCTTTCCGTCTCATCTTCCAGACACACGCCCCTACCACCAGCACCGCCATCACCAGCAGCAGCACTAGCACCAGCAGCACCCAGGTGGAGGCAAAATATGCATTTGAGGTTTCTGAGACGTTATCCAGGTATGTCAACGTCTGCCTCCAGAGGTTCCGCTCCTGAGAAAAGTGATACAATTAGAAAAAATAGCCTCTGTTTACCATTTTTCTGACCTTGTTTTACTGATATACATAGAAAATACTCTTCTCGCTACCAACTCTCTCCTCAGCTTTCTTACTATGTTACCATTCACCATGATAGCAGCCCTCTCATCATGGTAGCAGCCCTCTCATCATGGTAGCAGCCCTCTCACCATGCTAGCAGTGCTCTCACCATGCTAGCAGCCTTCTCACCATGCTCGCACCCCTCTCACCATGCTAGCACCCCTCTCACCATGCTAGCACCCCTCTCACCATGCTAGTACCCCTCTCACCATGCTAGTACTCCTCTCACCATGCTAGAACCCCTCTCACTACTCTCACCATATTACCATTCACCATACTATGACCCCTCTCACCACTCTCACCATGCTACCATTCACCATGCTAGCACCCTCTCTCACCATGCAAGCACCCCTCTCGCCATGCTAACACCCCTCTCACAATGCTAGTATCTCTTTCACCAGGCTAGCACCCCTCTCACATTGCTAGCCCTCCTCTCACCATGCTAGAACCCCTCTCACCATGCTAGTACCCCTCTCACATTGCTCGCCCCCCTTCACCATGCTAGAACAATTCTCACCATGCTGGTATTCCTCTCACGATGTCAGCACTCCTCTCACAATTTTAGCATCCCTCTAACCATGTTAGCACCGATATCACAATGCTAGCACCCCTCTCACCATGCTAGAACCCCTCTTACTATGCTAGCATCCCTCTCACCATGCAAGCAACCCTTTCATAATGCTAGCACCCTTATCACAATACTACCACCACTCCCTTACACCTCTCACTATGCTACCACCACTCCCCTACACCTTTCACAATGCTACCACCACTCCCCTACACCTCTCATAATGCTACCACCACTCCCCTACACCTCTCACTATGCTACCACCACTCCCCTACACCTCTCATAATGCTACCACCACTCCCTTACACCTCTCACTATGCTACCACCACTCCCTTACACCTTTCACAATGCTACCACCACTCCCCTACACCTCTCATAATGCTACCACTACTCCCCTACACCTTTCACAATGCTACCACCACTCCCCTACACCTCTCACAATGCTACCACCACTCCCCTACAACTCTCATAATGCTACCACTACTCCCCTACACCTTTCACAATGCTACCACCACTCCCCCTACACCTCTCACAATGCTTCCACCACTCCCCTACACCTCTCACAATGCTACCACCACTCCCCTACACCTCTCATAATGCTACCACCACTCCCCTACACCTTTCACTATGCTACCACCACTCCCCTACACCTCTCATAATGCTACCACCACTCCCCTGCACCTCTCAAATGCTACCACCACTCCCCTACACCTCTCATAATGCTACCACCACTCCCCTACACCTTTCACAATGCTACCACCATTCCCCTACACCTCTCACAATGCTACCACCACTCCCCTACACCTCTCATAATGCTACCACCACTCCCCTACACCTTTCACAATGCTACTACCATTCCCCTACACCTTTCACAATGTTACCACCGCTCCCCTACACGTCTCACAATGCTACCACCACTCCCCTACACGTCTCACAATGCTACCACCACTTACCTACACCTCTCACAATGCTACTACCACTCCCCTACACCTTTCACAATGCTACTACCACTCCACTACACCTTTCACAATGTTACTACTGCTCCCCTACACCTCTCAAAATGCTACCACCACTCCCCTACACGTCTCACAATGCTACCACCACTCCCCTACACGTTTCACAATGCAACCACCACTTACCTACACCTCTCACAATGCTACTACCACTCCCCTACACCTTTCGCAATGCTACTACCACTCCCCTATACCTTTCACAATGCTACTACCACTCCCCTACACCTTTCGCAATGCTACCACCACTCCCCTACACCTTTCACAATGCTACTACCACTCCCCTACACCTCTCACAATGCTACCACCACTCCCCTACACCTCTCATAATGCTACCACAACTCCCCTACACCTTTCACAATGCTACCACTATTCCCCTACACCTTTCACAATGCTACTACCACCTCCCCTACAACTCTCAAAATGCTACCACCACTCCCCTACACTACTCACTGTGCTACCACCACTCCCCTTCACCTCTCCCTATGCTACCACCACTCCCCTACACCTCTCACTATGCTACCACCACTCCCCTACAACTTTCACAATGCTACCACCACTCCTCTACACCTCTCACTATGTTACCACCACTCCCCTACACTTCTCACTATGCTACCACCACTCCCCTACACTTCTCACTATGCTACCACCACTTCCCTACACCTCTCAGTATGCTACCACCACTCCCCTACACCTCTCACTATGTTACCACCACTCCCCTACACCTCTCACTATGATACCACCATTCACGGAGAGACAACACAGTAAGTGTCAAGGGCCGAAGACTGTTCAGCTGCCTCCCAGGATACATAAGGGGGATTACCAATAGACCCCTCACTGTCTTCAAGAAGGCACTGGAAAGGCACCTAAAGTCAGTACCTGACCAGCTGGACTGTGATTCGTACGTCAGTTTGCCTGCAACCAACAGTAAGAGCCTTGTTGATCAAGGCCTGATCCACATGAGGCCTAGTCACATACCGGACCGCGGGGGCGTTGACCACCGAAACCCTCTCCAGGTATACTCCAGGTATACTCCAGGTATACTCCAGGTATACTCCATATTCTCCAGGTATACTCCAGGTATACTCCAGGTATACTCCAGGTATACTCCAGGTATTCTCCAGGTATACTCCAGGTATACTCCAGGTATACTCCAGGTATACTCCATGTATACTCCAGGTATACTCCAGGTATACTCCAGGTATACTCCAGGTATTCTCCAGGTATACTCCAGGTATACTCCAGGTATACTCCAGGTATTCTCCTTGGTAACTGATTCTCTCACTTTGGTTGCTCGTTCCATCTACCTGTTTTCTCACTAGAATATTTCTTCCTATTTATTCTCTCTTATTTCTTAACTTTGACAACTGATTATATAACTTTAGACACTTTTATTCTACTGCACATGTCAGTATGATGGTTCATGTCAGTATGATGGTTCATGTCAGTATGATGGTTCATGTCAGTATGATGGTTCATGTCAGTATGATGGTTCATGTCAGTATGATGGTTCATGTCAGTATGATGGTTCATGTCAGTATGAAGGTTCATGTGAGTATGATCGTTCATGTCAGTATGATGGTTCATGTCAGTATGATGGTTTATGTCAGTATGATGGTTCATGTCAGTACGATGGTTCATGTCAGTATGATGGTTCATGTCAGTATGATGGTTCATGTCAGTATGATGGTTCATGTAAGTATGATGGTTCATGTCAGTATGATGGTTCATGTCAGAATGATGGTTCATGTCAGTATGATGGTTCATGTCAGTATGTTGGTTCATGTCAGTATGATGGTTCATGTCAGCATGATGGTTCATGTCAGTATGATGGTTCATGTCAGTATGATGGTTCATGTCAGAATGATGGTTCATGTCAGTATGATGATTCATGTCAGTATGTTGGTTCATGTCAGTATTATGGTTCATGTCAGTATGATGGTTCATGTCAATATGATGGGTCATGTCAGTATGATGGTTCATGTCAGTATGATAGTTCATGTCAGTATGTTGGTTCATGTCAGTATGATGGTTCATGTCAGTATGATGGTTCATGTCAGTATGATGGTTCATGTCAGTATGATGGTTCGTGCCAGGATGATGGTTCATGTCAGTATGATGGTTCATGTCAGTATGATGGTTCATGTCAGTATGATGGTTCATGTCAGTATGATGGTTTATGTCAGTATGATGGTTCATGTCAGTATGATGGTTCATGTCAGTATGATGGTTCATGTCAGTATGACGGTTCATGTCAGCATGATGGTTCATGTCAGTATGATGGTTCATGTCAGTATGTTGGTTAATGTCAGCATGATGGTTCATGTCAGCATGATGGCTCATGTCAGTATGATGGTTCATGTCAGTATGATGGTTCATGTCAGAATGATGGTTCATGTCAGTATGATGGTTCATGTCAGTATGTTGGTTCATGTCAGTATGATGGTTCATGTCAGTATGATGGTTCATGTCAATATGATGGGTCATGTCAGTATGATGGTTCATGTCAGTATGATGGTTCATGTCAGTATGATGATTCATATCAGTATGATGGTTCATGTCAGTATGATGGTTCATGTCAGTATGATGGTTCATGTCAGTATGACAGTTCATGTCAGTATGTTGGTTCATGTCAGTATGTTGGTTCATGTCAGTATGATGGTTCATGTCAGTATGATGGTTCATGTTAGTATGATGGTTCAGGTCAGTATGATGGTTCATGTCAGTATGATGGTTCATGTCAGTATGTTGGTTCATGTCAGTATGATGGTTCATGTCAGTATGATGGTTCATGTCAGTATGATGGTTCATGTCAGTATGATGGTTCATGTCAGTATGATGGTTCATGTCAATATGATGGGTCATGTCAGTATGATGGTTCATGTCAGTATGATGGTTCATGTCAGTATGATGATTCATGTCAGTATGATGGTTCATGTCAGTATGATGGTTCATGTCAGTATGATGGTTCATGTCAATATGATGGGTCATGTCAGTATGATGGTTCATGTCAGTATGATAGTTCATGTCAGTATGTTGGTTCATGTCAGTATGATGGTTCATGTCAGTATGATGGTTCATGTCAGTATGATGGTTCATGTCAGTATGATGGTTCGTGCCAGTATGATGGTTCATGTCAGTATGATGGTTCATGTCAGTATGATGGTTCATGTCAGTATGATGGTTCATGTCAGTATGATGGCTTATGTCAGTATGATGGTTCATGTCAGTATGATGGTTCATGTCAGTATGATGGTTCATGTCAGTATGATGGTTCATGTCAGCATGATGGTTCATGTCAGTATGATGGTTCATGTCAGTATGTTGGTTCATGTCAGTATGATGGTTCATGTCAGCATGATGGTTCATGTCAGTATGATGGTTCATGTCAGTAAGATGGTTCATGTCAGAATGATGGTTCATGTCAGTATGATGGTTCATGTCAGTATGTTGGTTCATGTCAGTATGATGGTTCATGTCAGTATGATGGTTCATGTCAATAGGATGGGTCATGTCAGTATGATGGTTCATATCAGTATGATGGTTCATGTCAGTATGATGATTCATGTCAGTATGATGGTTCATGTCAGTATGATGGTTCATGTCAGTATGATGGTTCATGTCAGTATGATGGTTCATGTCAGTATGATGGTTCGTGCCAGGATGATGGTTCATGTCAGTATGATGGTTCATGTCAGTATGATGGTTCATGTCAGTATGATGGTTCATGTCAGTTTGATGGTTTATGTCAGTATGATGGTTCATGTCAGTATGATGGTTCATGTCAGTATGATGGTTCATGTCAGTATGACGGTTCATGTCAGCATGATGGTTCATGTCAGTATGATGGTTCATGTCAGTATGTTGGTTCATGTCAGTATGATGGTTCATGTCAGCATGATGGTTCATGTCAGTATGATGGTTCATGTCAGTATGATGGTTCATGTCAGAATGATGGTTCATGTCAGTATGATGGTTCATGTCAGTATGTTGGTTCATGTCAGTATGATGGTTCATGTCAGTATGATGGTTCATGTCAATATGATGGGTCATGTCAGTATGATGGTTCATGTCAGTATGATGATTCATGCCAAATTTTCAAGTTTTTATATTCAACCCCAACCTTGTATTATCCTTTGTACCTGTGTACCTGGGTACCTGTCTACCATCTTACTATCATATTATAACCAAGACATTACCATTGTGATTTTTTACTATTATTCTTTTGTACTTTAATTGTGAATTTTATTTTGTCAATTTAAATCTATAGTTATAACCTTGATCTTGTCAACAACCCATACCAGACTCTAGTGCAATTGCAAGTACCATTTCAAATTGTATTTTTATATTATAAGTTTATATTATAATTCCTACCATCTGTCCATTTAACTTTGCTTACCATTACTTAATTTTAGTCCCTTTTATATTTTCTCCTTTATTTTAGCTTTATATAACTATCCTAGTTTATATATCCACAACTGTTAAAATAATCAAGGTGCTATTCTCAGGTGCTAAAGTAGAATAAGCTCACAATCTTGCCATTATATTCCAAAGCTCATTTATTCACAACCTATATTAGTCCCTTTTTATTATAATTTTAAACTATAATTATAACTTTAAAAAATTACCTTTATAGTACTACCTACTATCATATTCCCAAGCACTATTATATGATCATCACTTTATTTGTATTAGTCCCTTAGCTCATTATTTTACATTTGTTAAATAATTCAGGTGCTATTTTTTAGCTTAAGACTATTTACTTTGTTTTATACTTAATTCTAACTATAGATTCACTACAAATCTTATGATTACAAGCATTGATCCTGATACCAACCTCTTATTTAATGACTTAAATGAATCAAACAGTTACTGTAATTACTACACTGCAGAACAATCAAAGGCACTTCTCAGTGCCAACAACAACATAACTATCTTTAACTACAATATCAGATCTTTAAGCAAGCATTACGATGACCTCATAGCATTACTAAATTCCTTACATGCCAATATGTCCATCATTACACTAACTGAAACCTGGCTAAAGCCTGATAGTACAGATGTCTATGCCATTCCTGGTTACACAGCCATACACAACTGTAGGCCAGACCAACAAGGGGGTGGCACAGCCATATACTACTCAGACCAACTAGAATGTATCACTAATACTTGCACAAGGGATGAACATGGGGAATATATAATAGCTAAATTCAAATCCAAATACCTACAAAAACCTCTCACATTGATAAACATCTACAGAGTTCCACAGTCAAACATTAGCCAATTTAGTCAAAATCTAGGAAGTATGATAACTGATGCACGCATGAACAAAGATCACTTACTACTCTCAGGTGACTTCAATATAAATCTCCTGCAAGACCAGGACCCACACGTTACTGAATTCACAAACACAATGAGTAACTGTATGTTACTACCAACAGTAACAAAACCTACAAGAGTTACAGAGACTAGTGTTTCCCTACTTGACCACATCTGGACCAACACCATATCCCCTTTAAAATCAGGCATAATTACAGATAATACCACAGACCACTACCCTACTTTCCTCATAACAACTCTTGGTAAACTACCCCAAGACACTACTAAAGTCACCTTCAGACTTCACAATGAGGCAGCCATTAATAACTTCGCAACAGCATTAGCAAACATTGATTGGCACACTGAGCTAGAAATCTATACAGATATTGACGAATGTATTAATAATTTTCTAAAAAAGACCCAATACCTCTATAACAAGCACTGCCCTAAAAAAACTAAACAGATGACAGCAAAGAGACTGAACAGTCCCTGGCTAACACCCAGCATTCTCAAATCCATAAATACAAAACACCAATATGAAAAACAGTACAGAATGGGTCACATAACCAGAGACCAAACAAAACGTTACTCGTCAATCCTAACCAGCCTGATAAGAAGGGCAAAAAAATTGTATTATGAGAACAGATTATCCAACTTACGAGGTGATATAAAAAAGACCTGGAAAACACTATCTGAAATTCTGGGAACAAAAAAGATATCACGAAATAGCGAAATAAAATTAGCAAAATCAGATGAACCCCAACTCCCACCAACAGAAACAGCAAACAGACTCAATGATTTCTTCTCCACTATAGGACAAAACCTTGCCCATAAAATCCCAAGCTCAGATACCCCACCAAATAACTACCTCACCGGCAACTACCCGAACACACTGTTCCTAGCTCCGACTAACCCATACGAAGTCTCCCTTATTATCAATGCACTAAAAAACAAGGCAGGAGATTTAAGTACCTTACCACCCTTTATATATAAAAAAGTGTCACAAGTGCTATCTCCAATCATTGCAACACTCTTTAACAAATCCATTGAATCCTCCACCTTCCCTACAGTACTCAAAATAGCAAGGGTCACCCCGATCCACAAAGGAGGAGACCAAACAGAGTTGAATAACTATAGGCCAATATCCAACTTACACCCTCTCTCAAAAATCTTTGAAAAACTAATTCATAAACGAATCTACTCCTACCTTATCTCCCAAAACATACTCAACCCCTGCCAATTTGGATTCAGGCCTAATAAAAATACTAATGATGCTATTATACACATGCTAGAACATATATACACTGCAATAGAGAAAAAAGAAGTCCCACTGGGGATCTTCATTGACTTACGTAAAGCTTTTGATACAGTTGACCATGACTTGCTCCACGTAAAATTGTCACACTATGGTATAAGAGGGCACTCCCTCAATTACCTCAAGTCATACCTCAGCAACAGAAGCCAATATGTGTACGCAAATGGGGCAAACTCTTCTGCGCAACCAATTACAGTTGGTGTCCCACAGGGAAGTGTCCTTGGCCCTCTTCTCTTTCTCCTATACATAAATGACCTTCCAAATGCTTCGCAATTACTCAAACCCACACTATTTGCAGATGACACTACATACGTCTTCTCTCACCCGAGCCCAGTCACACTAGCCAATACTGTAAATACCGAATTACAGAAAATATCTACCTGGATGAGGACTAACAAACTTACACTAAACATTGACAAAACCTACTTCATTCAGTTTGGTAACAGAGCTACAGATGTCCCTCTTAACATAATGATAAACGGATCACCTATCACAAAGCTAACAGAGGGAAAATTCTTAGGAATCCACCTTGATAATAGACTCAAATTTCATACACATATACAACAAATTTCTAAGAAAATTTCCAAGACTGTAGGCATACTATCGAAGATACGGTACTATGTTCCACAGTCAGCCCTCCTGGCCCTATATCACTCTCTTATTTACCCCTATCTCACCTATGGAATTTGTGCATGGGGCTCAACAACAGTTAACCATCTCAGACCACTAATTACCCAACAAAAGGCTGCAGTTAGAATGATAACAAATTCTCACTACAGGCAGCACACTCCACCAATATTCAATACACTAAACCTACTCACCATACAAAACATCCATACTTATTACTGCACCTATTACATACATAGAACACTTAACTCTGATATTAACCCTCCCCTCAAACATCTCCTTGCCAACCTCAACAGAACACATGAGCATAACACAAGGCACAGATCACTCTTTGATGTTCCTCGTGTTCATCTCACACTATGCAAAAACTCAATGCACATAAAAGGCCCTAAAATCTGGAATTCATTACCTGTAAATATAAAAGAAACACTACCTGTTTATAAATTCAAGTCTCTACTCAAAGATCACTTACTCACCCAAAACCAAATAAATACTGAATAACTGAACCTTATAAATTGAATATCTTAAATGTTTCTCACAATTATATCACATAAATGTTAAACCTAAAACCCAATCTAACTTTATTATTTTTTAAATACACTACCTAACAGAATCCTTCATATGACCTGTCTTTGTAATACTCACTTGTGCTTTATAGTAATCTGTTTACATTAATGTTTTATCACTGACTTCATCATTGCTTAATTAATCTTAAGTTAATTTTAAGCCAGCCCGTAATGCTATGCATAGTATAAGTGGCTTTGGCATACTGCTCTTATCTGTATTTTTTTGTACCTCTGTATGTGTGCACAAATTTATAATAAATAAATAAATAAATAAATAAATGATGGTTCATGTCAGTATGACAGTTCATGTCAGTATGTTGGTTCATGTCAGTATGATGGTTCATGTCAGTATGATGGTTCATGTCAGTATGATGGTTCATGTTAGTATGATGGTTCAGGTCAGTATGATGGTTCATGTCAGTATGATGGTTCATGTCAGTATGTTGGTTCATGTCAGTATGATGGTTCATGTCAGTATGATGGTTCATGTCAGTATGATGGTTCATGTCAGTATGATGGTTCGTGCCAGTATGATGGTTCATGTCAGTATGATGGTTCATGTCTGTATGATGGTTCATGTCAGTATGATGGTTCATGTCAGTATGATGGTTCATGTCAGCATGATGGTTCATGTCAGTATGATGGTTCATGTCAGTATGTTGGTTCATGTCAGTATGATGGTTCATGTCAGCATGATGGTTCATGTCAGTATGATGGTTCATGTCAGTATGATGGTTCATGTCAGAATGATGGTTCATGTCAGTATGATGGTTCATGTCAGTATGATGGTTCATGTCAGTATGATGGTTCATGTCAATATGATGGGTCATGTCAGTATGATGGTTCATGTCAGTATGATGGTTCATGTCAGTATGATGATTCATGTCAGTATGATGGTTCATGTCAGTATGATGGTTCATGTCAGTATGATGGTTCATGTCAATATGATGGGTCATGTCAGTATGATGGTTCATGTCAGTATGATAGTTCATGTCAGTATGTTGGTTCATGTCAGTATGATGGTTCATGTCAGTATGATGGTTCATGTCAGTATGATGGTTCATGTCAGTATGATGGTTCGTGCCAGTATGATGGTTCATGTCAGTATGATGGTTCATGTCAGTATGATGGTTCATGTCAGTATGATGGTTCATGTCAGTATGATGGTTTATGTCAGTATGATGGTTCATGTCAGTATGATGGTTCATGTCAGTATGATGGTTCATGTCAGTATGATGGTTCATGTCAGCATGATGGTTCATGTCAGTATGATGGTTCATGTCAGTATGTTGGTTCATGTCAGTATGATGGTTCATGTCAGCATGATGGTTCATGTCAGTATGATGGTTCATGTCAGTAAGATGGTTCATGTCAGAATGATGGTTCATGTCAGTATGATGGTTCATGTCAGTATGTTGGTTCATGTCAGTATGATGGTTCATGTCAGTATGATGGTTCATGTCAATATGATGGGTCATGTCAGTATGATGGTTCATGTCAGTATGATGGTTCATGTCAGTATGATGATTCATGTCAGTATGATGGTTCATGTCAGTATGATGGTTCATGTCAGTATGATGGTTCATGTCAGTATGACAGTTCATGTCAGTATGTTGGTTCATGTCAGTATGATGGTTCATGTCTGTATGATGGTTCATGTCAGTATGATGGTTCATGTCAGTATGATGGTTCAGGTCAGTATGATGGTTCATTTCAGTATGATGGTTCATGTCAGTATGTTGGTTCACGTAAGTATGATGGTTCATGTCAGTATGATGGTTCATGTCAGTATGATGGTTCATGTCAGTATGATGGTTCATGTCAGTATGATGGTTCATGTCAGTATGATGGTTCATGTCAGTATGATGGTTCATGTCAGTATGATGGTTCATGTCAGTATGATGGTTCATGTCAGTATGATGGTTCATGTCAGTATGATGGTTCATGTCAGTATGATGGTTCGTGTCAGTATGATGGTTCAGGTCAGTATGATGTTTCAGGTCAGTATGATGGTTCATGTCAGTATGATGGTTCGTGTCAGTATGATGGTTCATGTCAGTATGATGGTTCATGTCAGTATGATGGTTCGTGTCAGTATGATGGTTCATGTCAGTATGATGGTTCATGTCAGTGTGATGGTTCATGTCAGTATGATGGTTCATGTCAGTATGATGGTTCATGTCAGTATGATGGTTCATGTCAGTATGATGGTTCGTGTCAGTATGATGGTTCATGTCAGTATGATGGTTCATGTCAGTATGATGGTTCATGTCAGTATGATAAATCATGTCAGTATGATGGTTCATGTCAGTATGATGGTTCATGCCAGTATGATGGTTCATGTCAGTATGATGGTTCATGTCAGTATGATGGTTCATGTCAGTATGTTGGTTCATGTCAGTATGATGGTTCATGACAGTATGATGGTTCATGTCAGTATGATGGTTCATGTCAGTATGATGGTTCATGTCAGTATGATGGTTCATGTCAGTATGATGGTTCATGTCAGTATGATGGTTCATGTCAGTATGATCGTTCATGTCAGTATGTTGGTTCATGTCAGTATGATGGTTCATGTCAGTATGATGGTTCATGTCAGTATGATGGTTCATGTCAGTATGATGGTTCATGTCAGTATGATGGTTCATGTCAGTATGATGGTTCATGTCAGTATGATGGTTCATGTCAATATGTTGGTTCATGTCAGTATGATGGTTCATGTCAGTATGATGGTTCATGTCAATATGTTGGTTCATGTCAGTATGATGGTTCATGTCAATATGTTGGTTCATGTCAGTATGATGGTTCATGTCAATATGTTGGTTCATGTCAGTATGATGGTTCATGTCAATATGTTGGTTCATGTCAGTATGATGGTTCATGTCAGTATGATGGTTCATGTCAGTATGATGGTTCATGTCAGTATGATGGTTCATGTCAGTATGATGGTTCATGTCAATATGATGGGACATGCCAGTATGATGGTTCATGTCAGTATGATGGTTCATGTCAGTATGATGGTTCATGTCAGTATGATCGTTCATGTCAGTATGATGGTACATGTCAGTATGATGGTACATGTCAGTATGATGGTTCATGTCAGTATGTTGGTTCATGTCAGTATGATGGTTCATGTCAGTATGATGGTTCATGTCAGTATGATGGTTCATGTCAGTATGATGGTTCATGTTAGTATGATGGTTCAGGTCAGCATGATGGTTCATGTCAGTATGATGGTTCATGTCAGTATGTTGGTTCATGTCAGTATGATGGTTCATGTCAGTATGATGGTTCATGTCAGTATGATGGTTCATGTCAGTATGATCGTTCATGTCAGTATGATGGTACATGTCAGTATGATGGTTCATGCCAGCATGATGGTTCATGTCAGTATGATGGTTCATGTCAGTATGATGGTTCATGTCAGTATGATGGTTCATGTCAGTATGATGGTTCATGTCAGTATGATGGTTCATGTCAGTATGTTGGTTCATGTCAGTATGATAGTTCATGTCAGTATGATGGTTCATGTCAGTATGATCGTTCATGTCAGTATGATGGTTCATGTCAGTATGATGGTTCATGTCAGTATGATGGTTCATGTCAGTATGATGGTTCATGTCAGTATGATAGTTCATGTCAGTATGATGGTTCATGTCAGTATGATCGTTCATGTCAGTATGATGGGTCATGTCAGTATGATGGTTCATGTCAGTATGATAGTTCATGTCAGTATGATGGTTCATGTCAGTATGATGGTTCATGTCAGTATGATGGTTCATGTCAGTATGATGGTTCATGTCAGTATGATGGTTCATGTCAGTATGATGGTTCATGTCAGTATCTCCTTCATCAATCCTTCATTGTAGTGTATTTAGATTATTTGCTCTTATAGTTACTTAAAGTTACTTATTTTTTACTTTGTTTCTGTCGTAAGTAAGAACGTATTTAATTTGTTTATCAAGTCAATGATTATCCATGGACACTGAAAAAATACTATGTATTTCTATAAATTCCATATAGTTTTTATACAAAAATGAGATATAATTAGGTTTTCTCATTTATATTTAAACCACTGATTGATGTGGTTTAAATCTAAGTAGATTATGCTAATTTTGGCAAATGAGGCGTGATTAAGTAAAAAAAGATTTATTGTAATTTCAATTAAAATTGCTGGGATCCATCCGAATATTTAATTTAAAACTCTGCATTGAAAGAATTATAAGGTTTTACACGGCTCACACGTATATAATACTTCCAATATTTTTCTCTTTCCTCAGCCTCACCTCTCTTATTTAATTCACTATTTTCAGTTGAATATATATTGTTCACTATGTACTGCTGGCTGTGTTAACATCTCGCTGGACTGTAACCAACTGTAAACTGGAAATGCTATTACGAAGGATTACAGAATTTATTTCCTTCATATATTTTCCATAATATTATTACAGTAGTAAACACTCTCTAGCTAAATTAATTTTTAAGAGAAGCTACCTACTACCTTTCCTTATGCTTAAAGGAATATAAGATTAGAAATGTTAGTTCTAGAGTTCAGGGATTTACAGTTCTTGATGAGTGAATATAGCAATGATTTATCAGCACTCAAGTCTTCACTCATGTCTAACAAAGACAAACAAGAAGTGTTTACTCTAACCTTGCTTCTGAAGGGTGTGGAGGACATGCCTGGGTTGAAAGATATTCTGTAATAAGACACTGGTTCTCCAGGTACTACAGGCAGCCACGCCGAAATCCCATTCCTTGACACGTCTGTCCTCTGCGGTGATCTGAAACACACAATATATGAGAGATTTAAAATATTGAATCCTGCGAAAGATGGTTTGCAATAGAGCAACTCAAACTGCACAGGTACCTATGGGTTCTAGAGGTACGTGAGAGACCATTGTGGTACAGTCTGTAGTTGCAGTACGTTATGAAAGCATTTGAGAGACCTGCCAGATATTTGAGAGACCTGACAGAGATTTGAGAGACCTGTCAGATATTTAAGACCTACAGTATCTCGGGCTCCCGAAGGATCTGTAATGTCAATCTAAATACCGGAGAGAGAGATCTAAAATGTCTTGAAGGACTCTCGATGCAAAGCAAGATCTGCAGCAACCTTCCCTTTTACGGATTAAATGTATCTATCTCCCGTAACCCAGGCATTGTATAACTTCTACAGGTTAGGCGATTCGTTATGGCATATATATAAATATATATTTATAGGTAGTAGGTTGGCAGACAGCAACCACCCAGGGAGGTACTACCGTCCTGCCAAGTGAGTGTAAAACGAAAGCCTGTAATTGTTTTACATGATGGTAGGATTGCTGATGTCTTTTGTCTGTCTCATAAATATGCAAGATTATAGGTACGTCTTGCTACTTCCACTTACACTTAGGTCACACTACACATACATTTACACGTTTATTTATACACACTCATCTGAGTTTTCTTTGATTTTATCTTAATAGTTCTTGGTCTTATTACTTTTCCTTTTATATCCATGGGGAAGTGGAATAAGAATCTTTCCTCCGTAAGCCATGCGTGTTGTAAAAGTCAACTAAAACGCCGGGAACAATGGGCTAATAACCCCTTTTCCTGTAATAATTTCTAAAAAGAATAAGAAGAAGAAGAAAATTGTCAAAGTGGGAAGTCTGAATGTGCGTGGATGTTGTGCGAATGATAAGAAAGAGATGATTGTGGATGTTATGAATGAGAAGAAGCTGGATGTCCTGGCTTTAAGTGAAACAAAGCTGAAGGGGGTGGGAGACTTTCAATGGAGAGGAATAAATGGGATTAGGTCAGGGGTTTCAAATAGAGTTAGAGCTAAAGAAGGAGTAGCAATAATGTTGAAGGATAAGCTATGGCAGGAAAAGAGGGACTACAAATGTATTAATTCAAGGATTATGTGGAGTAAAATAAAGATTGGATGTGAAAAGTGGGTTACAGTAAGCGTGTATGCACCTGGAGAAGAGAGAAGTGTAGAGGAGAGAGAGAGATTTTGGGAAATGTTGAATGAATGCGTGGGGAGTTTTGAATCAAGTGTGAGAGTAATGGTGGTTGGGGATTTCAATGCTAAAGTGGGTAAAAATGTTATGGAGGTAGTAGTAGGTAAATTTGGGGTGCCAGGGGTAAATGTAAATGGGGAGCCTTTAATTGAGCTATGTGTAGAAAGAAATTTGGTAATAAGTAATACATATTTTATGAAAAAGAGGATAAATAAATATACAAGGTATGATGTAGCACGTAATGAAAGTAGTTTGTTAGATTATGTATTGGTGGATAAAAGGTTGATGGGTAGGCTCCAGGATGTACATGTTTATAGAGGGGCAACTGATGTATCGGATCATTATTTAGTTGTAGCTACAATTAGAGTAAGAGGTAGATGGGAAAAGAGGAAGGTGGCCACAACAAGTAAGAGGGAGGTGAAAGTGTATAAACTAAGGGAGGAGGAAGTTCGGGTGAGATATAAGCGACTATTGGCAGAAAGGTGGGTTAGTGCAAATATGATTAGTGGGGGGAGGGGTTGAAGAGGGTTGGAATAGTTTTAAAAATGCAGTATTAGAATGTGGGGCAGAAGCTTGTGGTTATAGGAGGGTGGGGGCAGGAGGAAAGAGGAGTGATTGGTGGAATGATGAAGTAAAGGGTGTGATAAAAGAGAAAAAGGTAGCTTATGAGATGTTTTTAAAAAGCAGAAGTGTTATAAGAAGAGCAGAGTATATGGAGAGTAAAAGAAAGGTGAAGAGAGTGGTGAGAGAGTGCAAAAGGAGAGCAGATGATAGAGTGGGAGAGGCACTGTCAAGAAATTTTAATGAAAATAAGAAAAAATTTTGGAGTTCAACAAGTTAAGAAAGCCTAGGGAAAGTATGGATTTGTCAGTTAAAAACAGAGTAGGGGAGTTAGTAGATAGGGAGAGGGAGGTATTAGGTAGATGGCGAGAATATTTTGAGGAACTTTTAAATGTTGAGGAAGAAAGGGAGGCAGTAATTTCATGCACTGGCCAGGGAGGTATACCGTCTTTTTGGAGTGAAGAAGAGCAGAATGTAAATGTGGTGGAGGTATGTGAGGCATTACGTAAAATGAAAGGGGGTAAAGCAGCTGGAACTGATGGGATCATGACAGAAATGTTAAAAGCAGGGGGGGATATAGTGTTGGAGTGGTTGGTACTTTTGTTTAATAAATGTATGAAAGAGGGGAAGGTACCTAGGGATTGGCGGAGAGCATGTATAATCCCTTTATATAAAGGGAAAGGGGACAAAAGAGATTGTAAAAAATATAGAGGAATAAGTTTACTGCGTATACCAGGAAAAGTATACGGTAGGGTTATAATTGAAAGAATTAGAGGTAAGACAGAATGTAGGATTGCGGATGAGCAGGGAGGCTTCAGAGTGGGTAGGGGATGTGCAGATCAAGTGTTTACATTGAAGCATATATGTGAACAGTATTTAGATAAAGGTAGGCAAGTTTTTATTGCATTTATGGATTTAGGAAAGGCATATGATAGAGTGGATAGAGGAGCAATGTGGCAGATGTTGCAAGTATATGGAATAGATGGTAAGTTACTAAATGCTGTTAAGAGTTTTTATGAGGATAGTGAGGCTCAGGTTAGGGTGTGTAGAAGAGAGGAAGAATACTTCCAGGTAAAAGTAGGTCTTAGACAGGGATGTGTAATGTCACCATGGTTGTTAAATATAGTTACAGACGGGGTTGTAAAAGAAGTAAATGCTAGGGTGTTCGGGAGAGGGGTGGGATTAAATTATGGGGAATCAAATTCAAAATGGGAATTGACTCAGTTGCGTTTTGCTGATGATACTGTGCTTATGGGAGATTCTAAGGAAAAATTGCAAAGGTTAGTGGATGAGTTTGAGAATGTGTGTAAAGGTAGAAAGTTGAAAGTGAACATAGAAAAGAGTAAGGTGATGAGGGTATCAAATGATTTAGATAAAGAAAAATTGGATATCAAATTGGGGAGGAGTATGGAAGAAGTGAATGTTTTCAGATACTTGGGAGTTGACGTGTCGGCGGATGGATTTATGAAGGATGAAGTTAATCACAGAATTGATGAGGGAAAAAAGGTGAGTGGTGCGTTGAGGTATATGTGGAGTCAAAAAACGCTATCTATAGAGGCAAAGAAGGGAATGTATGAAAGTATAGTGGAACCAACACGCTTATATGGATGTGAAGCTTGGGTGGTAAATGCAGCAGCGAGGAGACGGTTGGAGGCAGTGGAGATGTCCTGTCTAAGGGCAATGTGTGGTGTAAATATTATGCAGAAAATTCGGAGTGTGGAAATTAGGAGAAGGTGTGGAGTTAATAAAAGCATTAGTCAGAGGGCAGAAGAGGGGTTGTTGAGGTGGTTTGGTCATTTAGAGAGAATGGATCAAAGTAGAATGACAAGGAAAGCATATAAATCTATAGGGGGAGGAAGGAGGGGTAGGGGTCGTCCTCGAAAAGGTTGGAGAGAGGGGGTAAAGGAGGTTTTGTGGGCGACGGGCTTGGACTTCCAGCAAGCGTGCGTGAGCGTGTTAGATAGGAGTGAATGGAGACGAATGATACTTGGGACCTGACGATCTGTTGGAGTGTGAGCAGGGTAATATTTAGTGAAGGGATTCAGGGAAACCGGTTATTTTATATAGTCGGACTTGAGTCCTTGAAATGGGAAGTACAATGCCTGCACTTTAAAGGAGGGGTTTGGGATATTGGCAGTTTGGAGGGATATATTGTGTATTTTTATACATATATACTTCTAAACTGTTGTATTCTGAGCACCTCTGCAAAAACAGTGATAATGTGTGAGTGTGGTGAAAGTGTTGAATGATGATGAAAGTATTTTCTTTTTGGGGATTTTCTTTCTTTTTTGGGTCACCCTGCCTCGGTGGGAGACGGCCGACTTGTTGAAATATATATATATATATATATATATATATATATATATATATATATATATATATATATATATATATATATATATATATATATATATATATATATACATACACATATACATATATATATATATATATATATATATATATATAAAGATGGGGTGGTAGTAGTGGAATATTCAAATGGCTTCAGTAAGAAATCCTAATATTTTCCTCGAAGCCTTTTTATCCACTTCTCCGAGGCTATGGGTCCCACAATTTACACCAGAGGTGGACCCCATCCTATATATATATATATATATATATATATATATATATATATATATATATATATATATATATGTCGGGGCGAATATGTAAAACTGGTCAATTAGCAAGAACTCATTTAAAATTAAGTTCTTTCTAAAATTTTCTCTTATACGTTTAAAGATATATTTTTTTCATTAACGTTAATGTAAAAAAATTTAATTTTGCTCCAAAAGAATCTTAGAAAACTTACCTAACCTTACTATAACAAGAACAATTTTTTTAGCCTAACCCAACTAAATATATTTTAGATTTGTTTACAGTAATTTAATACTAAACAAAGACAGTGAAATATATTTTTTTCCTTAAGTTCAGAATGATTTTGGCGAAATTATTTCATACACAAATTTTCACTTGTCCTATATGGCAAAATGAGCTTTGCTATTTAAGCCAAGATCGCAAGTTCTGCCTATTCGGCACGACATATATATATATAATATATATATATATGTCGTGCTGAATATGTAAAACTGGTCAATTAGCAAGAACTCATTTAAAATTAAGTCCTTTCTAAAATTTTCTCTTATACGTTTAAAGATATATTTTTTTCGTTAATGTTAATGTAAAAATTTTTAATTTTGCACCAAAAGAATCTTAGAAAACTTACCTAACCTTATTATAACAAGAACAATTTATTTTAGCCTAACCCAACTAAATATATTTTAGATTTGTTTACAGAAATTTAATACTAAACAAACAAAGTGAAATGTATTTTTTTCGTTAGGTTCAGAATGATTTTGGCGAACTTATTGCATACACAAATTTTCACTTGTCCTATATGGCAAGATGAGCGTTGCTATTTAAGCCAAGATCGCAAATTCTGCCTATTCGGCACGACATATATATATATATATATATATATATATATATATATATATATATATATATATATATATATATATATATATATATATATTTATTTATTTATATATATATATATATATATATACATATATATACACATATATATACATATACATATATATATATATATATATTTATATATATATATATATATATGTATATGTATATATATGTGTATATATATGTATATATATATATATATATATATATATATATATATATATATATATATATATATATATATATATATACATAGATACATATATATATATATATATATATATATATATATATATACATAAACATATATATATATATATATATATACATAAACATATATATATATATATATATATATATACATAAACATATATATATATATATATACATAAACATATATATATATATATATATACATAAACATATATATATATATATACATAAACATATATATATATATATATATATATATACATAAACATATATATATAAACATTGCCAATGTTTGCCTCCATCTTCGGGACAAAATATTCAACACTACACAAACTTTAACACAAAAACAACTTTAAAATTACAGTTAAAATTATTTCTTTTATCACCATTTATAGACAATTAGATATGTTTTCTTTATTTCTTTTGATTATACTTTGTCTTATTTACATGTGATTTCAGTTCAGTTCGTCTATGTCAACTACAGGTTAGCACCAGTACTCAATATTAGATAACTTGAGCCTTAACCTCATACAGTAATAAGGGTTAATTACTTGTAATTACAGTTACTGAGTGGCTAAGAAATCTGCAGGTGGAAAATAAGGCCATCATCCGGTGGGCCCGTGGGCCATGACCCTTAGATTTAGAAACTTAGTAAAGATTTCTAAATTATCACATTTGATTTAAGAGTCACCCAAGACAACCGTTGTTCTTGGAGTTGTTGCAGAATGTTGTGTGCATTGAGAAACTGTTGAAAATCATTTGAGACACCACCTAACATTTAAGACACCACCTAACATTTGAGACAACACCTAACATTTGAGACAACACCTAACATTTAAGACACCACCTAACATTTGAGACAACACCTAACATTTGAGACAACACCTAACATTTAAGACACCACCTAACATTTGACACACCAACTAACATTTGAGACAACACCTAATATTTGAGACACCACCTAACATTTGACACACCAACTAACATTTGAGACACCACCTAACATTTGAGACACCACCTAACATTTAAGACACCACCTAACATTTGAGACAACACCTAACATTTAAGACACCACCTAACATTTGACACACCAACTAACATTTGAGACAACACCTAATATTTGAGACACCACCTAACATTTGACACACCAACTAACATTTGAGACAACACCTAACATTTGAGACACCACCTAACATTTGACACACCAACTAACATTTGAAACAACACCTAATATTTGAGACAACACCTAACATTTTAAGACACCACCTAACATTTGAGACAACACCTAACATTTGAGACAACACCTAACATTTGAGACAACACCTAACATTTAAGACACCACCTAACATTTGAGACAACACCTAACATTTGAGACACCACCTAACATTTGAGACACCACCTAACATTTGACACACCAACTAACATTTGAGACACGACCTAACATTTGAGACACCACCTAACATTTGACACACCAACTAACATTTGAGACACCACCTAACATTTGAGACAACACCTAACATTTGAGACACCACCTAACATTTGAGACACCACCTAACATTTGACACACCAACTAACATTTGAGACACCACCTAACATTTGAGACAACACCTAACATTTGAGACACCACCTAACATTTGAGACACCACCTAACATTTGAGACACCACCTAACATTTGAGACACCACCTAACATTTGAGACAACACCTAACATTTAAGACACCACCTAACATTTGAGACAACACCTAACATTTGAGACAACACCTAACATTTGAGACACCACCTAACATTTGAGACAACACCTAACATTTAAGACACCACCTAACATTTGAGACACCACCTAACATTTGAGACAACACCTAACATTTAAGACACCACCTAACATTTGAGACACCACCTAACATTTGAGACACCACCTAACATTTGAGACACCACCTAACATTTGAGACACCAACTAACATTTGAGACACCACCTAACATTTGAGACACCACCTAACATTTGAGACACCACCTAACATTTGAGACACCACCTAATATTTGACACACCAACTAACATTTGAGACACCACCTAACATTTGAGACACCACCTAACATTTGACACGCCAACTAACATTTGAGACACCACCTAACATTTGAGACACCACCTAACATTTGAGACACCACCTAACATTTGAGACACCACCTAACATTTAAGACACCACCTAACATTTGCACTGTTATTTCTCTTGGAAAATTTATGTAAAAAGTCATGTAGATTTATTTTTCTTTCCCAAAGTTTCACCACTGGACTGGTGATTAAACGCTACGTCATTAATGAAGAATAAAAAATATTGCATTGGTAACATTGAACTTTCTTATGAAATCGATGAACCTGTTATCATAACCAATAACTCAGAAACAGAATAATAAATCAGATGGCATGAAAACATTAGAAAGATCTAGACATTCTTCAACAGTTTTCAAAGGCCATCTGATCAAAGGTAGAAACAAACGGAAATCCATTTATGACAGTGACGATGTAGACTTCGAGAACCTCGAATCAAATACAGAATTTTTAAATAACACAGTGAAGCTCTGTGAAGAAAGGTGACAATTTCTCTCAGTGAAAATATAATGAGAGTTTACTTTATTCATTATCTATCTAATTAAGTTATTATTGACTAGTGGGGTAAAGGCTAATTGCACCCTTTATAACTGTTATGTTGTTGATAAACTTTAAACATTAAGAGCCAACCAATCAATTATTGGCTCCCATTTTTGCCTCATCGCAGAAATAAATTATTTCCGTTTACCAAATTGTGGCCACATGAAGCATTGTTTACACAATAGCACTCCACTTCACTCACTCCTCAGATAAACAAATCTCGACTGTAGAAGACTACTGTGTAGGCGAAACGTTTCGGAATAAAAGTTACCTAAGTGTTGCATATGTCTTATCAACTTGCTGGTGTTGTATACCATTATCGTAAGAACGTAAGAAAATATGAACACTGCAGTAGGCCTCTTGGCCCATACTTGGCAGCTCCTTTACAAAGCCAACCCACTAACAGAACATTTGCCCAACCCACCTTCAGTGCTACCCTAACAATAAGCTCTGACAAATCTATTTACTAGTGCACAAATCCTACTCAAATCCGACCCCTCTTATTCATGTATTTATCCAACCTAAACTTGAAACTACTCAAGATTTTAGCTTCAATAACCCTACTAGGCAGACTGCTCCACTCATCAACTACCCTATTTCCAAACCGGTACTTTCCTATATCCTTTCTAAATCTAAACTTATCTAATTTGAATCCATTACTGCGGGTTGTCTCTTAGAGGGAGATCCTTAAGACTTTATTTATACCCTCTTTATTAATACCTGTCTTCCTTTTATATACTTCGTTCAGGTCTCCCCTCATTCTTCGTCTTACAAGTGAATGTGATTTAAGGGACTTCAATCTTGCTTCATACGGAAAATTTCTTATGTTATTTTGTCATTCTTCGCTGAATGTTTTCAAACAAACGTTATTTAATACTGGGTCTGCTGAGATAGCAAGTACTATGTGAATGATCTAACTTTATCCCTTCAAGAGGTGAAGAACTATTTTACCGCTGGCGTCTCTTCCTCTTGTACAGTTGAGGTACAGAAACAGTATGGAACCAGTATTTATTCATTACATGCTCCTCACACAGATCTTTATCAGATCTCACTGGCTCCTATTCCCAGAAAACTTTACGACCCATGCACATAGTATGACCCCTGCATTTTGTATGACTCCTGAGTGTTAAATGACCCCTGACCGTTGTATAATACCTACCCGTCGCATGTTCCCTGAGTATTGATTAACCTCTGCACATTGTATAACCTCTACAGCATGTTGTATGGCCCCCTGCACTAGAGTAGTGGCTAACTCACCCAGCAGCCAGACAACTCTCTATCTTTACACAGGTAGACCCCCACCTACCGATCCTACTTACATTTACCTACGCCCAGCAGTAAGAAAACGCTCGATCACTTCAAGAGTGGATACCCTGAGGACCGCTCTCTTAATGCACTTCTTTACCTGGCTCACCTCAGTGGTCTCCAAGTTACCTGAAACAACCTTAACCCTCCTATACCTCCATCTCCTCCTGTCTTATTGCTCAGGGTGACAGACTGTAACAGTAAGTATGTATATAACCAATCCTGTGTGATGAAATATAAGAAACAGCTAGTTTGTGTTTTCAGTTTGTACCTCTTCCTCCTCCTCATTCTTCCATACCTTCTCGTCTCCACCTTTTCCTCCTCATTCTCTTCCTCTTCTCCTCCTCCTCTTTTTCCTTCTCTTTTTCATTTCGAAAGTTGATCTCTCTAAAATATCTTCAGTAAATATCTTCCTATGATCAACATCCTTTGCTTCCTTGAATCACATTGTTATTATATATCATTAAGTCTATTTAGTTCAGCCTCCTCGAATCAAAACCTACCAATGAACTTAGCATAACTTCCTCAGATCATGTTTTCTTATGTCTTTACAAAGACTTCTTCACTTCTTCTCAGTAGCTGCACTGTTTCGACTCTCTCGGGATGTTGTGACATAACACAGCAACCTCAAGTCAGATCACTGGAGGAAGTAACCATCGACAAGCTTCTACCATTAAGGAAAGTAGTTGCTGGTATCTCCATACCATTTACAACTAATAAGTAGTAAAGTTTTCCAACGGCTTCTCTTATACTGCAGGATGGGGAAAAATTCCCGCAAGCGAAGTGTTCAATGACTTGATCACAAAATTGTGTGACAAAATTTTCACTGGAAAACCTTCCACCATCAATAATTTATTTTGCCGTTTTTCTCTCTTAGATACCTCTTCATTCTTTTTCACGATCTTATCTTGGTGTTCAGAGTATTTCTGTATTCAATACTCTTTTGCAGAGTACAATTCATTCATGACGGTTTTTAGACACCTTATTTTGTGTAAGAAGAGAGTGGACTTGTTCTTTAACACTGTCATCATTTGTTCTTTCCATCCCATCAGGAAATGAATCGAACTACATCAATCATGAAGAGGCTGTAGTAAGTCTTTCAGTAACTTCAATATCACAAGACAGTTGCCACTGACATTTTTACCAGGTTTTCGAGTAACCTAATCTGCATAATATTCTTCGTTATCACCTTCCCAAATGCTCAGGACATCTCTTGTTGACTCTCTTATTTTGTGTACTGTACTCAGATGTACATAAATAGTTTCAGTGTTTCCTTATCAATCGTATGTTGCACAAAACGAACTCCAGAATCTTGCAGACACTTGTAGTGCCTCGATCAGGTTCATCCTCGTCCAGACTGCTGAATCTCGGTGATATTATTAAAGTAATGGCTTAGAGATTTTCCCAAGCTATCACTTATATTATTGATTATTCTAGGTCTTAAATTAATAAATCAGACTTTTGAGCTAAGCACCATACACAAATTACATCTCGCCGTAGTTTAAGAATTAGGTTTAAGAATTCCTAGAATCCAAATTTCTTGATAGTATTAGCACTTGCATCATCAGTTGATAGCTACATCAACTATTTCTTCGCAAATTCCCTGATACCAATGCTATTCCGAGTAATGAGAACAGGATTTAGCAACCCTTCAGAACCACTCTTATCTGAATGAATTTCGTCTACAAATTCAGTTTATCATATCTTTTTCTTTACTTAGGTAATGAGCAGAAGAAAATTTGCAGTCAAATGAAAGCTTGTCATCTGAACCATTAACCAGTAGCGAAAACGTTTAAGAGTTCTTCACCTCTTGTGTCACAGTTTTCATGGTGACACCAGCAATTGGTTGGATCCTGATAACGTTAAGTAGACGAAGATTGACCGAAGGCTCAGAAGGCTGATCCAACCCATTCTTGTGATACGCTACTATTTTCTTATAAACATGCATTTTTGTAAATGGTTGAGATGCCAAAAATGAAGACAGTGTCTTTTTATTACCTTTAATTTTCACATCAATTAACTGGTTCACTATCATATTCAAGGCTCTTCAAATCTTTGATCCAGGAATGTTTATCTCACTGAACCAACCAGAGGTGCCGACTTTCATCTGCATGAGCTGTTTCACTGTGGCCAATACTGAGTAAATGATTTACTATTCTCTTCTGTTCTTTTCGGCCATCTGATCTCCCACCATCTGCCACTGGCGCCCACTGCGAGAAAACCTCTTAGCCTCATTCATTTAAGATAAGATTTCGTTCGGATTTTTAACCCTGGAGGGTTAGCCACCCAGGATAACCCAAGAAAGTCAGTGCGTCATCGAGGACTGTCTAACTTATTTCCATTGGGGTCCTTAATCTTGTCCCCCAGGATGCGACCCACACCAGTCGACTAACACCCAGGTACCTATTTGCTGCTAGGTGAACAGGACAACAGGTGTAAGGAAACGTGTCGAAATGTTTCCACCCGCCGGGAATCGAACCCGGGCCCTCCGTGTGTGAAGCGGGAGCTTTAGCCACCAGGCCACCGGGTGGCCACCAATTAACTTTAATTTAACTTTGCAAAATTTAGACCTGATAATTTTCCTGCAAGTATCATTATTGCAAACCAGGAATTAATCAATCCTGCAACATCCAACCTTCATCCTCTGTATCATTCTGTGTATCTTGTTTTCTTTTTTTCCTTTGAAAAGGGATGTGATGATGCAGGTCAGTGAGTGTTCCACAGTGGCCACTTGAATTGTCGAAACCGAAGCTATGAAAGATGGAGGAGGTGAATCAGAAATTGTAGGTGAAGTTGATGATGAGACATAATTGGTTGCTTTCTTATTTTCTGGGATACCAGAAACTGGGCCGTGGTCGTTGAAACAGGCCTAGCTGACATCAATGTAATATATTACATTGATGTCAGCTAGAAAACCCCTGGTTATGCAGAACTTTTCAGGTAAATTAGATCACTTTTATCCCCAGGATGTGACCCACACCAGTCGACTAACAACCAGGTACCTATCAGTACCAGTACCTAGGTACTGGTGCTGATAGGTACCTAGGCACTTATCAGTACCAGTACCTAGGTACTGATAGGTAAACATAGACAGATGTCTTAACTAAACACGTCCTAATGTTTCCACCCGTACCGAGTATCGATACAAGAATTACAAGCGTCGATACAAGAATTACAAGCGTCGATACAAGAATTACAAGTGTCGATACAATAATTACAAGTGTCGATACAAGAATTACAAGTGTCGATACAAGAATTACAAGTGTCGATACAAGAATTACAAGTGTCGATACAAGAATTACAAGTGTCGATACAAGAATTACAAGTGTCGATACAAGAATTACAAGTGTCGATACAAGAATTACAAGTGTCGATACAAGAATTACAAGTGTCGATACAAGAATTACAAGTGTCGATACAAGAATTACAAGTGTCGATACAAGAATTACAAGTGTCGATACAAGAATTACAAGTGTCGATACAAGAATTACAAGCGTCGATACAAGAATTACAAGCAAAGGCTCAAAGTAACCCAGACTTTAATACTTTAAAATTATACAGAACAGTGATTTAATAGAAGACTGAAAACGCTGAGGGAGACTTGATATATCTGGCTATTGCAGTGACGATTTATTGAGATATGCATTGGTGTTATAGCTCGGAATAATAACGAAAATGTATCTAAAAAGAAGAAATATAGAGGAAATATATATGTAGCATGATGAAGGTAAAAAAATGTGTTAAAATATTATTTAAATGAATTACCATCGCAGAGTTAGTGCGTAATTTGATTATAATAGCCTAGGAATGTATTAAATATTCCTCATTTGAAAGGATGATAGACAGGGATGTGATGGGGTTTACCAACGGTGAGAATTTTTCAATGTTAAATGTGTATACCTGGAGAGGGCTTCAGGGGTCAACTCCCCCGTGGTCCGGTCTGTGACCAGGCCGCTGTGCCGGATCAGCTGGGCTGTGGTTCGTACGTTGGAATACGTGCGGCCAGCCGTAACAGCCTGATTGATCAGGCCCTAATCCACCGGGAGGCCTGGTCGTGGACCGGGCCGCTGGGGCGTTGATCTCCGGAATAGCCTCCAGGTAGGCCTCGCGGTGGATCACGGCCTGATCAATTAGGCTGTTACTGCTGGCAGCATGCAAGCCGACGTACGTACCACAGCCCGGCTGGTCAGGTACTGAGTTTAGGTGCCTATCCAGTACCTTCTCGAAGACAACCAGGGGTCTACTGGTAATCCCCCTTATTTATGCTGGGAGGCAGTTGAATAGTCTTGGGCAACTGACACTTGCTTTCGTAGGGAGTGACTTTCGTGTGCAGATTTGGGACTAGTCCCTCCAGGATTTTCCAATCCAAGTGTATATTATCATGTACTTTCCAATCCAAGTGTATATTATCATGTACTTTCCAATGTAAGTGTATATTACCATGTACCTTTCTCGCCTGCATTCCAGGAAATGCAAATCAAGGGCTTTCAACCGTTCCCAGTATGTTCTCTGTACATTCTCCAGGTCTGCAATTTCACCTGGCTTGAAAGGGCCGTTAGCGTACAGTAATATTCCAGCCTAGAGAGAACAAGAGATTTGAAGAGAATCATCATGGGCTTGGCATCACTAGTTTTGAAGGTTCTCATTATTCATCCTACCATTTTCCTAGCAGCTGTGGTAGATACATTGCTGTGAACTTTGAAAGTGAGATCCTCTGACATTATCACTCCCAGGTCCTTCACACTGTGTGGTTGGAATTTGTTTTATACCCTGATTCAGTTTTAATTTTCTCGAGTTTTCCATATCGGAATAATTGAAATTTCTCTTCATTGAACTTCATATTGTTTTCTGCGGCCCATTTAAAAATTTTGTTGATGTCCGCTTGGAGACTTGCGGTATCTTCGATGGATGACAGTATCATGCAAATTCGGGTATCATCGGGAAAGGAGGACACGGTGCTGTGGCTTACATCTCGGTCTCTGTACAGATATGAGGATAAGGAACAGGATGGGAGCGAGTAATGTGCCTTGTGGAACAGAGCTTTTCACTGTAGCCACCTCTGACTTTACTGTTTACTATTACTCTTTGTGTTCTGTGAAGGCTTACTCAGCCCTGTAAGATCTTAAGTTGGTCTTACCAAGGCTGGCTCCTTCCTAGGAAAATTAATGAATAGAAAAAGAATAATAACATGCAAATCTAAACACTTTATTGTTATAATTGAAAATATTAAATATTTAAATATGAACTTTTATCCTACGTGAAAGAGAAATGAAAATGCAATATAAAAATGATATATGAATTCAACGCTAATATGTACAGTTAGATTGGGGTGTCTGGGTGGTGTTGACACCGCACTTTGTAGAAATTGTAGCCGCTGCTGATGATGCGTGGGGGGGGGGGGGGGTCACAGCTGGTGAGTGACAACCCGAACGACTAGTTCGTCACAGAGTCTCTAGCCTTGAATAGTCCGTCAAGATGATAGGAACGCAGGTCTTTCACCACTGCAAAGATGAGGGGTAGTTGCCTGGGGTTGGCTACACTCAGGTATGTAGATAAAAAGTGACGTCCCAGAACTCATGTGAAGTTTGTCTCCTTCAGCACTGTTTCTGTGGTTGCCAGATGACCCAAGCTGACATTCCAAGCTAGAAAGAGACAAAAGTTAATCACTGCCTGAGAAATTACTCTCCATGATAAGTGTAAGGCACTTAAAAGAATTAAAAAGCAAAACATGGAAATCAAGGCAGAATGAACTAAGTCTTAGAATTGGTTAGAAGTGAAGCTTTTAACCAATATATCCACTAAAATAAGAGCAGAGGCTTTTACTTACAGTTGTGCTGGGAGCTGTGAGTCAAGTGATTATCCATTTGGTTGGAGCCCCACACGTCACCTTTCCGGGTGGAAAAAAGGCGGGCGAGATAGCGGGAGCTAGACACTGACCCTACCTTAACAAGGAGACTGGCAATCAAACTATCGTCACCATATACTCGCTCGCTACTGCTATCTGTTGAACTTTTCCCTCACATGTTCTGTTTGTTAGGAAGTTATAGATCCACCTACCAACTTTTCCTGTTATTCCTTTATCACGCACTTTGTGCGCTATTCTCTATGGTCACACTTGTCGAAAGCTTATGCAAAGTCTGTGTATAGTACATCCACATTTTGTTTGTCCTCCAGAGCATCCAAGACCATGTCATAATGGTCCAGTAGTTGGACAGACAGGAGCGGCCTATTCTAATCCAACGTTATGAATATGTGTATTTTATATTGATGAGGATTTCTCTTACAAAGGACAGATTTTGCATGGAAAGAGAAAATGTGCACGAAATATAGAAAATAAAGCTAGTACAATGAAAAGGCCCTCTCTTTTGTGGGGATATTTAAAAGATATTTAAAGGGTATGTTATGTATCTTTATATATGCTTCTAAACTGTTGCATCTGAGCGCCTCTACAAAGACAGTGATTATGTATGAATGAGGTGAAAGTGTTGAATGATGATGAAAGTATTTTCTTTTTTGGGGATTTTCTTTCTTTTTGGGTCACGCTGCCTCGGTGGGAGACAGTCCGTTTGGTGAAAAAAAAATGAAGAAATATTTGTACGGTGGGATTTAACGAAACAAATGTAAAAGTTCTTGAGTTGTATTGAAGAGGAAGAAATCTTCCTCGGGAAACATGTTTTAGAGATCATGTTTACCATTATTCGACAAGAAGGTGGAAAGCTTAATGGAGAGAGTGACACTGTAGATGGAAGAAGCTGAAGGTAATTTGAATGAACTTGCAAGAAACTGGTGTGATAATATATTGGAACTGAGTTTCAGTATAAATAAGAGATATAAGTTAAGTAATCCTTAATACTGATAAGAGTTTCTTTAGTAACTGGTATAATATAAACATAGAGGTTCATTTTAAACCTATTTGATGTTACCAGAAATGCAAAAATTGGTGAGTGAAATTTAGTGGCTGTGATGTATATAAGTTACATATTGTATTTATAGGGAGATTTTTTTCCACTGAATACAATCTCCCTACAAAATACTAATTGGTGTAAATTCCTTTGATAGGTGAAGATGTACGGGGAGCCTCTGACCTTAATATTCAAGGATAAGGTGAAAATTTATTGAATAGAGGAAGATAGATGCAAATGCCAGTGTAAAAAAAATGGATTATTATTATTATTACAATCAAGGGGGAAGCGCTAAACCCGGAGGATTATACAGCGCCGGGGGGGGGGGGGTATGTGGAAGGCATTCAGGCTTAATTTGGGGAACTGGAGCACACATCCAAGTAAAAAAAAATGGAGATCAAGAATTCTAATCTCTTGACTGAGCGAGAAGACCAAACTGATCCCAGAACCATTATCTAAACTCATTCATATTTGAAAGACTTATATTTGGAATAAATTATATTTAAAATACTGTAATGAATGAAAAACTAACTTATAATACTACCATGTATTAAAGAAACTGCCTCAAAAATACCATCTTTTATGATGTATTTTATCTTCTATGAAAATGCGTCTTTTGAAAAAAATGTACTGAAATCTACGAAAAATTATTAAAATACTTAAAAAAATTAACTCTAAATTATTTGAATAAAAGTGCTTCAAATACAAGTGCTTCAAATAAAAGTGCTTCAAATAAAAGTGCTTCAAATAAAAGTGCTTCAAATAAAAGTGCTTCAAATAAAAGTGCTTCAAATAAAAGTGCTTCAAATAAAAGTGCTTCAAATAAAAGTGCTTCAAATAAAAGTGCTTCAAATAAAAGTGCTTCAAATAAAAGTGCTTCAAATACAAGTGCTTCAAATAAAAGTGCTTCAAATAAAAGTGCTTCAAGTAAAAGTGCTTCAAATAAAAGTGCTTCAAGCAAAAAAGTGCTTCAAATAAAAGTGCTTCAAATAAAAGTGCTTCAAATAAAAGTGCTTCAAATAAAAGTGCTTCAGTTAAAAGTGCTTCAAACAAAAGTGCTTCCTTAAATACTCTCTCATATAAAACCCGCCTTAATCACAATCATGTAAATAAAAACTACCATAAAACATTACCTTTTTTAATAAAAAGTGCTCTTGTTAATTGCAAAGATTCTCCTCAAAATTTCAAAATATGTGACTAAAGACTAAACATATAAATTTTCATTATTTAACTTTTGCATTATAAATCTATTTCGTATTGCAGAAATTTTGCATAAGATAATTATTAAAATAAAAGTGATAGTCCACGCAAATGGAAATATCAGAATAATTTATTTTTATGATCAAACTCTCGGTGAATGAGGAATTTTTTACTTATTTTATGGAAGTTATTGAGAAGACGGTGCAGCTGACCATTGAAAAAAATGTGAAGTATGAGAAGGTGAAAAAAAATCTGAAGACTGCTTTTATGTAATATAAACCAGATCAGATGTAGAGGGCGAGTTTGAGCATACTTACCATCACTGGATGTAGAGGGCGAGTTTGAGCATACTTACCATCATTGGATGTAGAGGGCGAGTTTGAGCATACTTACCATCACTGGATGTAGAGGGCGAGTTTGAGCATACTTACCATCATTGGATGTAGAGGGCGAGTTTGAGCATACTTACCATCACTGGATGTAGAGGGCGAGTTTGAGCATACTTACCATCATTGGATGTAGAGGGCGAGTTTGAGCATACTTACCATCACTGGATGTAGAGGGCGAGTTTGAGCATACTTACCATCATTGGATGTAGAGGGCGAGTTTGAGCATACTTACCATCATTGGATGTAGAGGGCGAGTTTGAGCATACCATCATTGGATGTAGAGGGCGAGTTTGAGCATACTTACCATCATTGGATGTAGAGGGCGAGTTTGAGCATACCATCATTGGATGTAGAGGGCGAGTTTGAGCATACTTACCAGCACTGGATGTAGAGGGCGAGTTTGAGCATACTTACCATCATTGGATGTAGAGGGCGAGTTTGAGCATACTTACCAGCACTGGATGTAGAGGGCGAGTTTGAGCATACTTACCATCATTGGATGTAGAGGGCGAGTTTGAGCATACCATCATTGGATGTAGAGGGCGAGTTTGAGCATACTTACCATCATTGGATGTAGAGGGCGAGTTTGAGCATACCATCATTGGATGTAGAGGGCGAGTTTGAGCATACTTACCAGCACTGGATGTAGAGGGCGAGTTTGAGCATACTTACCATCATTGGATGTAGAGGGCGAGTTTGAGCATACTTACCAGCACTGGATGTAGAGGGCGAGTTTGAGCATACTTACCATCATTGGATGTAGAGGGCGAGTTTGAGCATACCATCATTGGATGTAGAGGGCGAGTTTGAGCATACTTACCATCATTGGATGTAGAGGGCGAGTTTGAGCATACCATCATTGGATGTAGAGGGCGAGTTTGAGCATACCATCATTGGATGTAGAGGGCGAGTTTGAGCATACTTACCATCATTGGATGTAGAGGGCGAGTTTGAGCATACCATCATTGGATGTAGAGGGCGAGTTTGAGCATACTTACCATCACTGAATGTAGAGGGCGAGTTTGAGCATACCATCATTGGATGTAGAGGGCGAGTTTGAGCATACTTACCATCATTGGATGTAGAGGGCGAGTTTGAGCATACCATCATTGGATGTAGAGGGCGAGTTTGAGCATACTTACCATCATTGGATGTAGAGGGCGAGTTTGAGCATACCATCATTGGATGTAGAGGGCGAGTTTGAGCATACTTACAATCACTGGATGTAGAGGGCGAGTTTGAGCATACTTACCATCACTGGATGTAGAGGGCGAGTTTGAGCATACTTACCTTCACTGGATGTAGAGGGCGAGTTTGAGCATACTTACCATCACTGGATGTAGAGGGGGAGTTTGAGCATACTTACCATCACTGGATGTAGAGGGCGAGTTTGAGCATACTTACCATCACTGGATGTAGAGGGCGAGTTTGAGCATACTTACCATCATTAGATTTAGAGGGCGAGTTTGAGCATACTTACCATCACTGGATGTAGAGGGCGAGTTTGAGCATACTTACCATCATTGGATGTAGAGGACGAGTTTGAGCATACCATCATTGGATGTAGAGGGCGAGTTTGAGCATACTTACCATCATTAGATTTAGAGGGCGAGTTTGAGCATACTTACCATCATTAGATTTAGAGGGCGAGTTTGAGCATACTTACCATCATTAGATTTAGAGGGCGAGTTTGAGCATACTTACCATCATTAGATTTAGAGGGCGAGTTTGAGCATACTTACCATCATTGGATGTAGAGGGCGAGTTTGAGCATACTTACCATCATTGGATGTAGAGGACGAGTTTGAGCATACTTACCATCATTAGATTTAGAGGGCGAGTTTGAGCATACTTACCATCACTGGATGCAGAGAGTAAGTTTGAGCATACTTACCATCATTGGATGTAGAGGGCGAGTTTGAGCATACTTACCATCATTGGATGTAGAGGACGAGTTTGAGCATACTTACCATCATTAGATTTAGTGGGCGAGTTTGAGCATACTTACCACCACTGGATGTAGAGGGCGAGTTTGAGCATACCATCACTGGATGTAGAGAGTAAGTTTGAGCATACTTACCATCATTTTTCTGTTAATACTTCACAAGTGAAGAGTTTGTGATAAAGCCTAGAGTGGGAAATTCTCTATTTGAATTGGCAAAATTTTATTATTATTCAGTTTCTAAAAAAAATCTGATTTTTTCAGGTATTGCTAAAAAATTTGTGAGATAAATGACACTTTATTGTTTGAAGATGGCACAAACAAACAATTGTTTCTATTTCAAAAAAGACCTTAGTTGAGAGAGGAACTGTGATTGTTCAAGACGCTGGACACAACTTAAAACATCTGAGTGAAATCCGAAAAGATGTAAATTTTGAGTTTTCAAAGTTTGCAAGACATAGTTTGCAGACATGAAAACAATGAAGACAAAGTTTTTGTCAGAGATTAAAGAAAAACTAAAGACCTAAAACAGAAAGGATGCATTATGAGGTGAGAGGAATGATTAAACGCAAGAAGAACCGTTTATTTTGTGGTGAAAAATTTGACGCTACAGCAGAAAATAAAAACAATGTGGATAAAAGTGTAGGTATGATTACAGTTCATTCCGTGAGTATGAGAGATAAAATATTGGAGGATGATAAATATGGAAATAATGAGTGGTATGACGCAAGGCGAGACAAGTGAACAATGTAATATATCTTGTAGTGAAAGAAGAGGAGCGTTGTCATGGAAAATGTTACTTTAAATTCGAATACAACCGAGCATCAACTTTAAAGAGGACGACCTAAGACTCAACACATTGCCTATTCATTTAAAAGATTTCTGTGCTCATTCACTGATGATTCAGAGGATTGCCAGTTTACTTTGAGCTCCTTGATTCTGGAAACTTGAGAAACATTTAGCAAATGATTCATCAATAACTGAGAAAATATTGAAAGGATAATTACACATGAAGAGATAGTCTTGTTTGCACAGATGAAAAAGTGACCAAAACAGTTATTTGTTTCCGTGGCTCTGGACTTCAGCTTATTAATATTTGGTATATACAGTGAGAGGAAAATGAGAAAGATTAGTTCACTTTGCAGTAACAATATCAAGAATATATTAGAACAACTGTTTGTAGTTCACTCTAATTAGTTTAAATAGTGGAAATAATTTGGAAAAGCAGAAATTTTCCACATATACTCCTAAATTCTGTAGAACTAAAGATCAAAGGAGTTCCGGACCGTCCGACCACAGCAACTTCTTTTGTCACCTCGAAGAGGAGGAGGAGGGGGGGGGGACATTTTATTTATTTTTTAGATATCTGAAAAATGTGGAAACCAATGCTAAACATCTAGGGTAAGGTATAAACAACTATTGGAGAATAGATGGGCTAGTGAGAGTATAAGCAATGGGGTCGAAGATGTTTGGGGTAGGTTTAAAAATGTAGTGTTAGAGTGTTCAACAGAAGTTTGTGGTTACAGGAAAGTGGGTGCGGGAGGGAAGAAGATCGATTGGTGGAATGATGATGTAAGGGAAAAAAGTTAGCATATGAGAGGTTTTTACAAATTAGAAGTGATGCAAGGAGGGAAGAATATATGGAGAGAAAAAGGGAGGTTAAGAGAGTGGTGAAGCAATGCAAAAAAAGAGCAAATGAGAGTGGGTGAGATGTTATCAACAAATTTTGTTGGAAATAAGAAAAGATTTTGGAGTGGAAGTAATAAGTTGAATAAGCCTAGGAAACGAATGGATTTGAGTTAAAAATAGGAGAGAAGAGTTATTACATGGAGAGTTGGAGGTATCGGGAAGTTGGAGGGAATATTTCAGGAATTGTTAAATGTTGATGAAGATAGGGAAGCTGTGATTTCATATATTGGGCAAGGAGGAATAACATCTTGTATGAGCGAGGAAGAGCCAGTTGTGAGTGTGGGGGAAGTTCGTGAGGCTGTGGGCAGAATGAAAGGGGGTAAGGCAGCTGGGATTGATGGTATAAAGATAGAAATGATAAAAGCAGGTGATGATATAGTTTTGGAGTAGTTGGTGCTTTTATTTAATAAGTGTATGGAAGAGGGTAAGGTACCTAGGGACTGGCAGAGAGCGTAATAGTTCCTTTGTATAAAGACAAAGGGGACAAAGGAGAGTGCAAAAAATATAGGGGAATAAGTCTGTTGAGTATACCTGGTGAAGTGTATGGTAGAGTTGTTATTGAAAAAATTAAAAGTAAGACGGAGAGTAGGATAGCAGATTAACAAGGAGGCTTTTAGGGGGTGTGCAGACCAAGTGTTTGCAGTGAACCATATAATTGAACAGTATTTAGATAAGGGTAAAGAGGTTTTTGTGGCATTTATGGATTTGGAAAAGGAGTATGACAGGGTGGATAGGGGAGCAATGTGGCAGATGTATGGAATAGGAGGTAGGTTACTGAAAGCAGTGAAGAATTTTTATGAGGATAGTGAGGCTTAGGTTAAAGTATGTAGGAGAGAGAGGGAGATTATTTCCCAGTAAATGTAGGCCTTAGACAGGGATGTATGATGTCACGATGGTTGTTCAATATATTTATAGATGAGGTAGTAAGAGAAGTGAATGCTCAGGTGTTGGCATGAGGCGTGGAGTTAAAAGATAAAGAATCTAATACAAAGTGGGAGTTGTCACAGTTGCTCTTTGCTGATGACACTGTTGGTGGATGAGTTTGGTAAGGCATGTAAAAGAAGAAATTAAAGTTGAATATAGTAAAGAGTAAGGTGATGAGGATAACAAAACAATTAGGTGACGAAAGAGCGGATATCAGATTGGAGAGAGTATGGAGGAGGTGAATATATTCAGACATTTAGGAGTGGACGTGTCAGCAGATGGGTCTATGAAAGATGAGGTGAATCATAGAATTGATGAGGGGAAAAGGGTGAGCGGAGCACTTAGGAGTCTGTGGATACAAAGAACTTTGTCCTTGGAAGCAAAGAGGGAAATGTATGAGAGTATAGTTATACCAACACTCTTATATGGGTGCGAAACATGGGTAGTGAATGTAGCAACAAGCAGAAGGCTGGAGGCAGTGGAGATGTCATGTCTGAGGGCAATGTGTGGTGTGAATGTAATGCAATGCAGAGAATCCGTAGTTTGGAAATTAGGAGGAGGTGCGGGATTACCAAAACTATTATCCAGAGGGCTGAGAAGGGGTTGTTGAGGTGGTTCAGACATGTAGAGAGGATGGAAGGAAATAGAATGACTTGGAGAGTGTGTAAATCTTTAGTGGAGGGTAGGTGGGGTAGGGGTACGCCTAGGAATGGTTGGAGGGAGGGGGGGTAAAGGATGTTTTGTGTGTGAGGGGCTTGGACTTCCAGCAAGCATGCATGAGCGTGTTAGATACGAGCGAATGGAGACAAATGGTTTTTAGGACTTGACGTGCTGTTGGAGTGTAAGCAAGGTAACATTTATGAAAGGGTTCAGGGAAACCGGCAGGCTGGACTTGAGTCCTGGAGATGGGAAGTACAGTGCCTGCACTCTGAAGGAGGGGTGTTAATGTTGCAGTTTTATAACTATTGTGTAGGCATACCTCTGGCAAGACAGTGATGGAGTGAATGATGATGAAAGTTTTTCTTTCTCGGGCCACCCTGCCTTGGTGGGAGACGGCCGATGTGTTAATAAAAAAAAAATATTCTATGTATGTTTGTCATACGTTATAGTGTTGGCGTAAGTCAGAACGGATGCTGAAGACGAGACTGAGCTTACTGGCAGATTATTGCTACTCAGGCTCTGTTTATGTTAAATTCTCACAAATGACAAGTTTTTTGTGAAAAGACTTAGAGATAAAGTTGTAGAAAGTGACATAAAAGTTGTAGAAATTGACATAAAGTTGTAGAAAGTGATATAAAGTTGAGAACGTGACATAAAGTTGAGAAAGTGACATAAAATTGTAGAAAGTAACATAAAGTTAAGAAAGTGAAATTCATATTTTTAAGATGTACTAGTAGTATAGAAATGAGTCAATTTATGCATATAGCATAAATTGACTCATTTCTATACTACCCATAAGATACTCATCAGTGTTTTTTTTTCTGTCTAGTTTCCCCAGGAGGCCTATCACACTCATTTCCGGTTAATAATATTATGATTAAAACCTAACATTCACTTCTCATCTGTTACACCAAGGTCATCAGTGAAATCCTCTACTTATTTAGAATTTACGTAAATCTGACCGTGGCAGTCTTAGCACACTGAAGAATAGTGTAAACAAAGTTTTTACCCAACCACAACCCTTTCCACAGTCTATTTTGCAACCACATGAGATAACCTTTAAGATCATTGGGTCTGGTGCCTACGTTGTGTAGACAGACTACACAGAATGTTGATATCTTTCCAAAACTCACAACGCTCAGGCTATAGTGTTTCACCTCTTAACATTTGAATTTAGTAATAAATACGATAAGAATGTTGTGGAGCAGATGAAGAGGTGGAAGAAACATTTAATAACACAGTTTGGTTTGATTACCTTATATTATTTGAGAGAAGATACAAATGATTGAGATATGATACACTAGAAAGAGCGAGACTGAACCATTCTCCAGCTGCTGTAACTTCATCAAGAGTAAACTAAAGATTGTTGAATAACAACACAATCTCTTGCAAAAGATTATTTTTGTTAAGGAGACTGACTGTTTTACCTTTTCCAAGTACATGGAAAGAGGATGTTGCATCGCAGCTACTGAATGATTGCTCAGGCAAAAGTGACTATGATGCTTCGTCACGAGAACTATATACTCATTCTTGTAGGTTTTCTTGTGCTTCTTTCAAGAACATAATATCTCTGTCTTCTGGAGTAAGAATAACAAGAAGAGTAAGATGTACATCCTGTACAACTACGACAACTGACTCGTGTTCATAACATTTACTGATTGCACTATGAACAATTATTACATCAGCAGCATCAGTAGCAGCCTGTATCTCAGTGCCAGGTAAAATGAGTCTCAGAAGTCGTTGTTGATGTTCGATGCCTTTTATACTGATCTGATTTGTTGAATAGACATCAGAATTTTTGTTAAATCTTTGCCACCACTGATGGTGATGTTTGGCTCCTGATAAAGTAATTACACGTTGATTAGCAGTTTGATTATTATTATTATTATTATAATCATGAGAGAGGGCTAAATCCGTAGGATTATACAACGCCTGTGGGGGAGAGGGGAATAGAAGGTATTCAGGCTCACTTCAAGGAACTGGAGCACAGATCCAATTCCCTAGATCAAGAGCCCCTCACCAACGTCAAGGAACCTCCTTTGAGAGGTTTTGACAGTTTGAAAGATCTGATACAGATATAATAATAATAATAATAATAATAATAATAATAATAATAATAATAATAATAATAATAATAATAATAATATCTTTATTTCTACATATACAAGGTATACAGTCCTAGCTGACATCAATGACATACTACTATATAGAAAGCCGATTGTTATGCAGAGCATTTCGGGTAAATTAGGTCAATTTTGTCTTGGGATGCGACCCACACCAGTCGACTAACACCCAGGTACCCATTTTACTGATGGGTGAACATGAAGAACCGGTTTATGGAAACACGCCCAATGTTTCTACCCTTGCCGGTTAACGAACCCGGACCCTCCCCTTGTGAAGCGAGAGCTTGTTCCACCAGGCCACGGGCCACCTCCTCCAGGCCGGGGGCCACCTCCTCCAGGCCGCGGGCCACCTCCACCAGGAGAGTGGGACAAAAGCCAACTCATGACTGTGACATGTCAAGTCTTCCGCAAACTTTGCATTTCAAACTATTTCTTTAATTATCTGTAGCTATAAATGAGTCAATTTATATATGTACGATTAAAAAAAACTTATTATATATTAGAAAATAAAAATATCGCTTTTCTAAATAACAATTTATTTCCGTTCTACAACTTTATCTCTACACATTTCTACTAAAAAACTTGTCATTTGTGAAAAATTTACAGAAAACTAAGCAAAAAAACGTTGTAAATTCCCTGGCCCTTCACATCCGGTCTGGCTTACGCAAAAATATATATTATATAGAACAAACATGTGTTGAAGAAATCTTGTCCAAAATTTACTTTCCAATTTTTCTCATCTTCAGATGCACCGTTTTCCAATTAACCTCAAAAAAAGTAAAAAGTCCCTCACTTAAGGAGAAGTTTGGGACGAGAAAATAGGGGTTGCTACAGTTGGAGCTTCTACAACATACAGGAGTAAATGTAGAAAATTTCAAATGTTTATACATTATTTTCGTTGTTTGTCTTCAACTGACTGGATGTATAAGATTGTTGTTTGTATCTGTAGTTAAGAGATAAGAAAAACATATAATTCGAGGAGCTTGAGCTCCGTGAACCTTATATAAGTAGGGAAGTCTTTAATACCTGGAGTCTATCTGAAGGGTATTCAGGGGATCAACACCCCAACGACCCGGTCCACGACCAGGCCTCCCAGTGGATCAGTGCCTGATCAATCAGGCTGTTACTGCTGGTTGCACGTAGTCCAACGTACGAAGCACAGCCCGGCTGATCCGGCACCGACTTTAAGTATCTGTCCAGTTCCCACTTGAAGGCAGCCAGGGGCCTATTGGTAATTCCCCTTATGCATGGTGAGAGGCTGTTGAACAGTCTTGGGCCCCGGATACTTATGGTGTTTTCTCTTCGTGTACCAATGGCGCCCCTACTATTCACTGCGGATATTTTGCACCGCCTGCCCAGTCTTTTACTTTCGTAGGGAGTGATTTGTGTGTGCAGATTCGGGACCATTCCTTCTAGGATTTTCCAAGTGTAGATTATGATATATCTCTCTCCCCTGCGTTCCAGCGAGTACAAGTCAAGTGCTTTCAGGCGTTCTCAGTAGTTGAGATGTTTGATGGAACTTATATGTGCAGTAAAGGTTCTCTGTACACTGTCTAGATAGACATTTTCACCTGCTTTGAACGGAGATGTTAATGTACAGCAGTATTCCAGCCTGTTAGGTAAGACACATGCAACGGTTAGGTATCTTTATTATGAAACGTTTCGCCTACACAGTAGGCTTCTTCAGTCGAGTACAGAAAAGTTGATAGAAGCAGAAGATACTTGAAGACGATGTAATCAGTCCATCACCCTTAAAGTTTTGAGGTGGTCAGTCCCTCAGTCTGGAGAAGAGCATTGTTCCATAGTATGAAACAATATGGAGATGAAGTGACAGGATGGAGCTTATATAGCGCCAAGAGGTGAGACGTAGGCCACTAGCTAAGAACTCAGATGTTGAGAGGTCAGGTCCCTCTCAAATCCAGCCGCTCTCAAGTGGAAGTTGTCGAAGTTGATTTTATACCATTTTAATGTTCAATCTGTCAGACACTGCAACACAAGGGTATCTTGGTACAGACCTGCAATCAACTTCGACAACTTCCACTTGAGAGCGGCTGGATTTGAGAGGGACCTGACCTCTCAACATCTGAGTTCTTAGCTAGTGGCCTACGTCTCACCTCTTGGCGCTACATAAGCTCCATCCTGTCACTTCATCTCCATATTGTTTCATACTATGGAACAATGCTCTTCTCCAGACTGAGGGACTGACCACCTCAAAACTTTAAGGGTGATGGACTGATTACATCGTCTTCAAGTATCTTCTGCTTCTATCAACTTTTCTGTACTCGACTGAAGAAGCCTACTGTGTAGGCGAAACGTTTCATAATAAAGATACCTAACCGTTGCATATGTGTCGTACCTAACAACCTGTCGGTATTTTATACCATTTTAATGTTCAGTATTCCAGCCTAGAGAGAACAAGTGATTTGAAAATCATCATCATCATTGGCTTGGCATCTCTTGTTATTGAACGTTCTCATTATCCATCCTATCATTTTCTTTGCGGTTGTGATCGTGGGACTGTTGTGGTCCTTGAAAGTGAGATCCTCAGACATTACCACTCCCAGGTACCTCACATTATGTTTTCGCTCTATTGTATGATCAGAGTTTGTAGTATACTCAGTTCTAATTATTATCTCCTCCAGTTTTCCATAACGGAGTAGTTCGAATTCGTCTTCATTTTTTTTCTGTTGCCCATTGGAAAACTTGGTTTATATCTTCTTGGAGGTGAACCGTGTCCTCTACAGACGACAGTCATGCAGATCCTAGTATCGGCTGCAAAGGAAGACACGGCGCTGTGGCTTACATCTCTGTCTACGTCTGATAGGAGGATGAAGAACAGGATGTGGGCGAGTACTGTGCATTATGGAACAGAGCTGTTCATTACGGCAGATTCCGATTTAACTCTACCACTACTCTTTGTGATCGATTGGTTAGAATGTTTAAGATCCATTTCCCCACTTTGCCAGTTATTCCTTTGGCACGTATTTTGTGCGCTATTACGCCATGATCGCACTTGTCAAAGGCTTTTGCAAAGTCTGTGTATATTATATCTGCATTCTGTTTTTCTTCGAATGCATCCAAGACCATATCGTAGAGAGAGGCGGGAGCGACCTTCTATAAACCCATGTTGCCGTTGATTGTGCAGAGTTTGGGAATCCAAGTGGTTTGCAATCGCGCTTCTTAGCACTCTTTCAAAGATTTTTATGATATGGGACGTTAGAACTATTGGTCTGTAGTTCTTAGCTAATGCTTTGCTGCCACCTTTATGGAGTGGGGCTATATCCATTTTTTTTCTTTTTTTTTTTTGTGACTGTGGAATTTCACCCACGTCTAAGCTCCTTCTCCATAGTATACTTAGAGCACGCGAAAGAAGTTTTAATGAACACAGAGTTCCACGAGTCTGGGACTGGGGCTGAGTGCATGGGCATGTTGTCAATGGCTTTCTCAATGTCTTTCGAAGTTAAGGTAATGTCGGAAATCTGGCATACATTGATGGAGTTTTGAGGCTCATTTATGAAAAAGTAATTTGGATTGTCAATCTTTAGACTGATTAGTGGCTCGCTAAACACAGAGTCGTATTGGGATTTCAGTATCTCACTCATTTCTTTGTTGTCATCTGTGTAAGTCCCATCTTGTCTGAGCAGGGGCCCGATACTTGATGTGGTATTTGCCTTGTTTTTGGCATATGAAAAGAAATATTTCGAATTTCTTTCAATTTCACTAACCGCCTCCTCATGTCTCTCCTGGGTACGGTGTGAGTCCTTTAACTTAAGTTCGATACTTTTCACTTCCCTGGTCAGCACTTCCTTCCGTGTATCAGATAGTCTAGCGTCCTTGAGGAGCTCAGTGATTCTTCGTCGTCTTTTGTAGAGGGAGCGTCTTTCTCCAGCTTACCTCTTCTCTTCTTTTCTCTTTGGAGAATATCTCTTGAACATACTTCAGCTGCCAGGAAGTTGATCCTTGCAAGGCATTGGTTTGGATCCATGTTATTTAAGATATCTTCCCAACATATTTCATTTAGGACATTGTTCACCTGGTCCCAAATGATGTTTTTGTTGTTGAAGTTGTATTTGGTGTAGACACTTTCACAGCTACGTGCATTTTGCTGATCAGGATTCCTGTGCATGTAAGCCTGAACTTCGATTAGATTGTGATCGGAATTAGTTGCTTTTGATATTTTTATGTTTCTTACCAGGTCCTCGTTATTGTGAAAATAAGGTCAAGTATGTTTTCCATTCTTGTTGGTTCCACAATCTGCTGAATTCGGGTGTGTTTAGTAGCTCATATGTGTGTGACCTTTCAACTGCGCTGCCTCCAGGGATTGTTTCTGTTATAACATTATTTGCTATATTTTATATGCCTTAGGTTGAAATCACCAAGCAGAAAGATGTTTGGAGATGGAACTGGAAGACTTTCCAAACAGCAATCAATTTTCAGTATCTGTTCCTTGAACTGTTGGGAGGTTCCATCTGGTGCCTTATATACAGCCACGATGACTAGGTTACGGTTCTCGATCTTTATTGTTAGAACTTCAACTACATCATTTGCAGCGTTCAGCTCCGTACAGATTAGCGACTCTCTGACATACAGGCCAACCCCCCCATCCCCCTTGTTGCCTGTTCTTTCTGTCGCATCTAAAAAGGTTGTACCAATTTATCCATATTTCGTTGTCAAAGTTATCTTTTGTGTGGGTCTCTGTGAAGGCTGCAAACATCGCATTTGACTCCTATAGAAGTCTACTGATAAAAGGTATTTTGTTGTGTAGCTCCTGTATATTAGCAAATATAAACGAGGTTATATTCTGTGTTTGTATGGGAGATTTTGTTATTGGCATCAGTAGTTGTGGTTCTGGAGGGCCACTGGCTGTTCCTCCGGTCCAACAAGGCTCCAGTGTGGTGGACTATTTTTGTTATTTCCTTCCATTCTCTTTCTTCGTTTCCTGCCACTAAAAAAATCACTTGGAGTGGGGTTGTCGTAACTACTGTTTGTCTTAAGACGTCTGTACCTTCTGGTTCCTTTTAGATGGTATGCAGGGCAGCAGGTGTTGTAGCACTGTTTTTGGAGGACAGAAGAGTGGCACATTTCTAGGTGAAAGAATTTACAGGTGGGAGAACGACACACTCCTTTAGCCAGGAGATCACGACATTTTTTGGGATGCTCAGAGTTGCATGTCCCATTTGCTTTTAATGATATTCCATGCTTACAGGTTCCCCAAATTTAGAATTTGTACATTTCGCTTTTGGTTGGATAGAATTTTTGGTAGGTGTGTTCTTAATTTATACAGTTTCTAGGACTGCACTATAGTTCTCAGGGTCACGCTGTCCTGCTTCCAGGGAACTACTTTTCCCAGAGATAGGGAGATAATAAATTATATGATCCCAGGAAGTGGAGCTAAATTATTCATATGCATTCTCTCTAGTAAAGAGAAGATTTGAGATTTTTTTGATAAAAAAAACTTTGTAGCAACCTCAGTTAGAAGAGAAAGTTTTGATTCACGGAATTTTAGCAAGTTAGAGAGAGGAGAGTCAGGAGGAGGAAGAGCATGAGAAGTGATTACTCTGAGAGGTATATGATAGGGATCATCGGGAAAATGAGGAGTTTACTGACTGATGAGTAGGTCAGCCCATAACAGATTGTTTGACCCCCTCACTTTGTATGACCCCTGCATGCAGTATGACCCTTGTACTTTCAATGACCCCTGCATGCAGAATGACCCCTGCATGCAGTATGACACCTGCATGCAGTATGACCCTTGCATGCAGTACGACCTCTGCATGCAGTATGACCCCTGCATGCAGTATGACCCTTGTACTTTCCATGACCCCTGCACCCAGTATGACCCCTGCATGTTAGTATGACCCCTGCATGCAGAATGACCCCTGCATGCAGTATGACCCCCGCATGTAGTATGACCCTTGTACTTTCAATGACCCCTGCACGCAGTATGACCCCTGCACCCAGTATGACCCCTGCATGTTAGTATGACCCCAGGAGGTTACCTGGAGGTTATTCCGGGGATCAACGCCCCCGCGGCCCGGTCCATGACCAGGCCTCCCGATGGATCAGGGCCTGATCAACTAGGCTGTTACTGCTGGCCGCACGCAGTCCAATGTACGAGCCACAGCCCGGCTGATCCGGCACTGACTTTAGGTATCTGTCCAGCTCTCTCTTGAAGGCAGCCAGGGGCTTATTGTCAATTCCCCTAATGCTTGATGGGAGGCTGTTGAACAGTTTTGAGCCCCGGACACTTATGGTGTTTTCCCTTAGTGTACCAATGGCGCCCCTACTTTTTATTGGGGGCATTTTGCATCGCCTGCACAGTCTTTTACTTTCGTAGGGAGTGATTTCTGTGTGCAGATTTGGGACCTGCATATAGTATGACCCCTGCATACAGTATAACCCCTGCACCCAGTATGACCCCTGCATGTTAGTATGACCCCCTGCATGCAGTATGACCCCTGCATGCAGTATGATCCCTGTATGCAATATGACCCCAGCATGCAGTATGACCCTGCATGCAGTATGACCCCTGCATGCAGTATGACCCCTGCATGCAGTATGACCCTTGCATGCAGAATGACCCCTGCATGCAGTATGACCCCTGCATGCAGTATGACCCCTGCATGCAGTATGACCCCAGCATGCAGTATGACCCCTGCATGCAGTATGACCCCTGTATGCAGTATGACCCCTGCATGCAGTATGACCCCTGCATGTAGTATGACCCCTGCATGCAGTATGACCCCTGCATACAGTATGACCCCTGCATGCAGTATGAACCCTGCATGCAGCATGGCCCCTGCACGCAGTATGACCCCTGCATGCAGTATGACCCCAACGCGCAGTATGACCCCTTCACGCAGTATGACACCTGCACGCAGTATGACCCCTGCACGCAGTATGACCCCTGCATGCAGTATGACCCCTGCATGCACTATGACCCCTGCATACAGTATGACCCCTGCATGCAGTATGACCCCTGCATGCAGTATGACCCCTGCATGCAGTATGACCCCAGCATGCAGTATGACCCCTGCATGCAGTATGACCCCTGCATGCAGTATGACCCCTGCATGCAGTATGACCCCTGCATGTAGTATGACCCCTGCATGCAGTATGACCCCTGCATACAGTATGACCCCTGCATGCAGTATGACCCCTGCATGCAGCATGGCCCCTGCACGCAGTATGACCCCTGCATGCAGTATGAACCCTGCACGCAGTATGACCCCCTCATGCAGTATGATCCCTACACGCAGTATGACCCCTGCACGCAGTATGACCCCTGAATGCAGTATGACCCCTACACGCAGTATGACCCCTACACGCAGTATGACCCCTGCACGCAGTATGACCCCTGCACGCAGTATGACCCCTGCACGCAGTATGACCCCTGCGTGCAGTATGACCCCTGCATGTTAGTATGACCCCTGCATGCAGTAATACCCCTGCATGCAGTATGACCCCCTGTATGCAGTATGACCCCTACACGCAGTATGACCCCTGCATGCAGTATAACCCCCTGTATGCAGTATGACCCCTACACGCAGTATGACCCCTGCACGCAGTATGACCCCTACAAGCAGTATGATCCCTACACGCAGTATGACCCCTGCACGCAGTATGACCCCTGCATGCAATATAACCCCTGCATGTTAGTATGACCCCTGCATGCAGTATGACCCCTGCATGCAGTATGACCCCTGCATGTTAGTATGACCCCTGCATGCAGTATGACCCCTGCACGCAGTATGACCCCTGCACGCAGTATGACCCCTGCATACAGTATGACCCCTGCACGCAGTATGGCCCCTGCACGCAGTATGACCCCTGCACGCAGTATGACCCCTGCATGCAGTATGACCCCTGCATGTTAGTATGACCCCTGCATGCAGTATGACCCCTGCATGTTAGTATGACCCCTGCATGCAGTATGATCCCTGCACGCAGTATGGCCCCTGCACGCAGTATGACCCCTGCACGCAGTATGACCCCTGCACGCAGTATGACCCCTGCACGCAGTATGACCCCTGCACGCAGTATGACCCCTGCACGCAGTATGACCCCTGCATGCAGTATGACCCTGGATGATGTATGACTCTGTAAGTGGCACGACCCCAGATGCTGTTTGACCTTAACACATTAGTGTTTTCTCTGGAATACGATAGTAAATTAGAGGAATTCCGATGACTAGACGACCGGGGGAAGGTATCATCCAGTTTCACAACCTCGGTCCAGAAGAGACATTCTCTAGTTATTACAGGAAAACCAATATATTTAATAAAGATGACAATTTAAAATATACTAAGCTCAAAGCGAAAGTCAAATTTTTTTTTAATAAAGTCCACTAACCCGAAGTTTAAAGCCTGTCTAGTAATTCCTCTGAATTACAAGTATTTTAACAACTTAATCAAAATTTAAAAAATGCATCTGAATAACCTAACTTGTGTGTACTCCGTGTTATGGACGGCATCAACGTCTAGATTTAGAAGCTGTTAAGATGAGACATTCTTTTGTGCTTTAATGGAACTCAGTATCCCTATTTATTTAATAAAATTAGGATACTGGGACAAGCATCCCAATAACAATATGAACCTTCCTTCCTGGACAACAAACAATGACTGAAAAATTTAGGCAGTTCAGATGAGGCTTTTTTTCACGTATTGCGCTGATTACAGTCATTCCAAGCTTCATAAAACAATTTAGTGCTCTGACAATTTTCCCCGGACACTAGCTACACTTAACTGGTGCTGTCCTGACCGTAAGATGCATCAGCAGCTTAATATTTAAGCTATTCAGCAGAGGTTGACACAAATATATTTAACGTGATTACGGGAATCAAATTTTAGCTTATTTTATGCATAAATGAAACAGATGTGCAAATGTACACATGACTTTCATTTTCTTCTTAACTCATTCTTCAATTAAGAAGCATCTTCGAACGTTTGAAACTATACTGCTAAAAGATTTGAATGTTAACGGAGCCATTCAAGAACACTGGGAATGGGTCCTACAACTTCAGTCATAGGGTTTTGTACATAACAATTACTCATAAAACTTCAGCCTGGTTACTGTACTCAGCCGTTTAAAATTTTAAACTGATTGGCTGCGGCAATCTCGTGTTAAGCGATATAATAGCTGGAGAAAGAAAAAAATAATTTTGGCATCCACTCAGAGAGATACAAATTCGGGGCTCCGTTGTAGGTTTTTTTTTTTTTAATATAATGTAATGCCATTCACTACTGACCCGGTGTACATGAAGGTGGCCCACATGAAGGTAAGGAGGGCAGATATTTGAAGATCTCTGGGCCCTGGCTGCCCCAAATTAAAAGGCAGTGAGAAGAGGAGAGCAAGGTCGTCACCATGGGAGATGCCAGAGTAGATAGCACGACTCTTGATGCCTCTACCATCAGCTAGTTGATGCAGGGGAGCAGCGTATGTTGGTGAGTTGGCATCACGATGGGTCATCAGGTACCTGTGAAAACAATATGGACTTAGGTTACATATGGGAATAAGTTACACAAGAGAGCAGAAAGCGAATTTTTATTTAGATTAGTTTTTATCACTTAACAGCAACTTTCACTGTACCCTAATATTGCATTGTGATATACAAGCCATTGTCGGCCAGACAATCAAAAGTGCCTTAAAAATAGTTTATTTAGTTTTTCTCTTATATATATAAATATATATATATATATATATATATATATATATATATATATATATATATATATATATATATATATATATATATATATATATATATATATATAAGACACAGTAAACAGGTGATATCAGAATATGCTAAACAATCACTGTGAAAGAATAGTGAAATTCCAAGCGCTTTCTTGACTTCTCACATTATCAAGGAACTATAAAATATATGCATCAAAGGAAGGCATATAAAGGGTAGAGACCACACCTCACCATCACGTCCCACAACAAAGCAACACCTGACGCGCGACGACACCCGTCTCATAAGAAAGGAAGAATACTGCAGCAGGTCTGTTGACCCAACTAGGCAGGTCCTTCATGACATACCACTAACAAAATATTTTTGCCCAACCCTAGTACTCTACCCAAGAAATAAGATTTTTATTTGTTGGTGGGATGTCGTGAAGGACCTGCCTAGTTGGGTCAACAGGCCTGCTGCTGTGTTCCTCTTTTCTTTTGAGTCAGGTGTTGCTTTGTTGTGGGACGTGATGGTGAGGTGTGATCTCGATCCTTTATATGCCTTCCTTTGATGTATTGTCTTTATAGTCCCTTGATAATGTGAGAAGTCACGAAAACGCTTGGAATTTCACTATCCTTTCACAGTAGTTGTTTTGCATGTATATATATATATATATATATATATATATATATATATATATATATATATATATATATATATATATATATATATATATATATATATATATATATATATATATATATATATATATATATATATATGTTGTGCCGAATATGTAAAACTTGCAATCTTGGCTTAAATAGCAAGGCCCATCTTGCCGAATAAGACAAGCGAAAATTTGTGTATGCAATACTTTCGCAAAAATCATTCTGAACCTATCGAAAACAAAATATATTTTATTAGTCGGCTTCATACTCTTAGTGTTGATTTGTTTTTCTCAGAGAAAGCTTCACCTTGATTTTGGGTTCGATTCCCGGCGACGGTGTAGAAACATTGGACGTGTTTCCTTACACCGGTTGTCTATGTTCACCATCAGTAAAATAGGTACCTGGGTGTTAGTGAACTGGTGTGGGTCGCATCCTGGGACAAAACTGACCTAATTTACCCGAAAAGCTTTGTATGCCTTGTTCATGTACTTGTAGTAAATAAAGATATTATTATTATTATTATTATTATTATTATTATTATTATTATTATTATTATTATTATTATTATTATTATTATAAAATCAAAGGATTATAAAATCATCTTGCAACTGAAATATATTTAATTTCCTACAATTTCATTCCAAGTCTTTCGTTTATAACTTCAAGACACCTTATCTGATCGGCTTCATATTTTCAACCCTGGTGAACTAAAAGTATTATATTGTTAGGGAGGTGTGTACATGGCATTTTTCAGATTTTAATTACAAATTGATATATTTTCATTTTCAGTTTATTAGCCGGAGCATAACTTTTCTGAACAGTATCAATCTTTGAATCTTTTTGAAAGCAATATAACTTATTTTTGGTTTAAGCTGTGATTGGAAATAACTGGAAAGTGTATCTTCTGATCAGAAATATTTCATAGTGTTTAACTTACTGTGTTGTTATAGGTTAAATTTACATATTTTTTTTTATGTATCTATAACGTCGGTGTGCACTCTAGAACACTATTAAAAATTTATATGTTATGTACCTAAACCCTTAATATAATATTTTTAATTGCTTAATTAGACCTTAAACACTGGTCAATCTTACTTAGCGAAAAGTTTGGATTGATTTCGGGCTGTGAAGGTCCCATTATGCCGACTATTTATAGGAGAAATCAGGAAAATTTAATTACTGATTTCACGAGATAATTTGGGAATTCCTAATCCGAATGGCATAACAAAGATAATTTGATAAAGCAGCTTCTGAGAGGCTTCAAACTTTATGTGATGGTGTGTTTAATATATTGGTCTCTGAGATAAAATGATAGCCTTTTCAGTTTGATTCAAGTTTTCTTTACAGGTGTTTCTTAGTGGAAGATTTGAATTAGTTTTGTTCCTTGAATAATTTAGTTTGGCATTTTTGTTGAAGAAATTGGGATATTAATTTCTATGTGATAACTTGTAAATACCTCTTCTGATTAGCATATCTTCAACACTAATATTTACAAACATATGCCCTCATCTGCACTGTTCTTATTGCGTGTCTTAAAGTAAAGGAAATTTTTATTATACAATACAGGGATAGCTTTCTCGGGTTTCGCAGCCTCACAAATACATATAGTTATTTATATTATTACTAGCAGGAAAAACAGGAAGTACTCACGTATAGACTGGCATCCTGGACGTGGAGGCGAAGTAATCCGCAGCATCCCATATACAGGAAGTAAACAACAGGTCCGTGAACATCTGCAAGAGAGATCAAATCTGACTATAATTGAAGGACTACAGGTTCGCATGTTGTTTCTTTGTGACCCAGAAATCAGTCACTAAACTGACAATTGGCACTTACCTCATATATCTTTATATATATATATATATATATATATATATATATATATATATATATATATATATATATATATATATATATATATATATATATATATATATATATATATATATATATATATATATATATATATATATTTTTTTTTTTTTTTTTTTTTTTTTTTTTCAACAAGTCGGCCGTCTCCCACCCAGGCAGGGTGACCCAAAAAAGAAAGAAAATCCCCAAAAAGAAAATACTTTCATCATCATTCAACACTTTCACCACACTCGCACATTATCACTGTTTTTGCAGAGGTGCTCAGAATACAACAGTCTAGAAGCATACACATATAAAGATACACAACATATCCCTCCAAACTGCCAATATCCCAAACCCCTCCTTTAAAGTGCAGGCATTGTACTTCCCATTTCCAGGACTCAAGTCCGACTATATGAAAATAACCGGTTTCCCTGAATCCCTTCACTAAATATTACCCTGCTCACACTCCAACAGATCGTCAGGTCCCAAGTACCATTCGTCTCCATTCACTCCTATCTAACACGCTCACGCACGCTGATCTCTGATCTCTGGCTGAAGGAGACTCGAACCTACGAACCTTAGGACAAGGTACGCAGTGCTTTACCAATCTACCCACACTGGACAATACCTTGGCGTGTAGCATCCGCTACACGTTTGATCCAAGGCAGCCAGCTTTCAGGGAGAAGGCTTACAGCTTTTCATCTCATCCCCTGCATGCATCAGCCTTACTAGAGATTTGAACAATGCAAGGAATTCGCGAGAGCATGCGAAATATACACAAACACTGATCTCTGGCTGAAGGAGACTCGAACCTACGAACCTTAGGACAAGGTACGCAGTGCTTTACCAATCTACCCACACTGGACAATACCTTGGCGTGTAGCATCCGCTACACGTTTGATCCAAGGCAGCCAGCTTTCAGGGAGAAGGCTTACAGCTTTTCATCTCATCCCCTGCATGCATCAGCCTTACTAGAGATTTGAACAATGCAAGGAATTCGCGAGAGCATGCGAAATATACACAAACACTGATCTCTGGCTGAAGGACACTCGAACCTACGAACCTAAGGACAAGGTACGCAGTGCTTTACCAATCTACCCACACTGGACAATACCTTGGCGTGTAGCATCCGCTACACGTTTGATCCAGACTCGAACCTACGAATCAGTGTTTGTGTATATTTCGCCTGCTCTTGCGAATTCCTTGCATTGTTAAAATCTCTAGTAAGGCTGATGCATGCAGGGGATGAGATGAAAAGCTGTAAGCCTTCTCCCTGAAGGCTGGCTGCCTTGGATCAACGTGTAGCGCAAGCTGCACGCCAAGGTATTGTCCAGTGTGGGTAGATTGGTATAGCATTGCTTACCTTGTTCCAAGGTTCGTAGGTTCGAGTTTCCTTCAGCCAGAGATCAGTGATTGTGTATATTTTGCCTGCTCTTGCTAATTCCTTGCATTGTTAAAATCTCTAGTAAGGCTGATGCATGTAGGGGATGAGATGAAAAGCTGTAAGCCTTCTCCCTGAAAGCTGGTTGCCTTGAGTCAACGTGTAGCGCAAGCTGCACGCCAAGGTATTGTCCAGTGTGGGTAGATTGGTATAGCATTGCGTACCTTGTTCCAAGGTTCGTAGGTTCGAGTCTCCTTCAGCCAGAGATCAGTGTTTGTGTATATTTCGCCTGCTCTTGCAAATTCCTTGCATTGTTAAAATCTCTAGTAAGGCTGATGCATGCAGGGGATGAGATGAAAAGCTGTAAGCCTTCTCCCTGAAAGTTGGCTGCCTCGGATCAACGTGTGGCGCAAGCTGCACGCCAAGGTATTTTCCAGTGTGGGTAGATTGGTATAGCACTGCATAGCTTTTTCCAAGGTTCGTAGGTTCGAGTCTCCTTCAGCCAGAGATCAGTGTTTGTGCATATTTCGCCTGCTCTTGCGAATTCCTTACATATAGAGATATATATATATATATATATATATATATATATATATATATATATATATATATATATATATATATATATATATATATATATATATATATATATATATATGTATATATAAAATGCCGGGAGCAATGGGCTAGTAACCCCTTCTCCTGTAGACATTTACTAAAAAAGAGAAGAAGAAAACTTTATAAAACTGGGATGCTTAAATGTGCGTGGATGTAGTGCGGATAACCAAGAAACAGATCATTGCTGATGTTATGAATGAAAAGAAGTTGGATGTCCTGGCCCTAAGCGAAACAAAGCTGAAGGGGGTAGGGGAGTTTCGGTGGGGGGAAATAAATGGGATTAAATCTCGAGTATCTGAGAGAGTTAGAGCAAAGGAAGGGGTAGCAGTAATGTTGAATGATCAGTTATGGAAGGAGAAAAGAGAATATGAATGTGTAAATTCAAGAATTATGTGGATTAAAGTAAAGGTTGGATGCGAGAAGTTGGTCATAATAAGCGTGTATGCACCTGGAGAAGAGAGGAATGCAGAGGAGAGAGAGAGATTTTGGGAGATGTTAAGTGAATGTATAGGAGCCTTTGAACCAAGTGAGAGAGTAATTGTGGTAGGGGACCTGAATGCTAAAGTAGGAGAAACTTTAAGAGGGTGTGGTAGGTAACTTGGGGTACCAGGTGTAAATGATAATGGGAGCCCTTTGATTGAACTTTGTATAGAAAGGGGTTTAGTTATAGGTAATACATATTTTAAGAAAAAGAGGATAAATAAGTATACAAGATATGATGTAGGGCGAAATGACAGTAGTTTGTTGGATTATGTATTGGTAGATAAAAGACTGTTGAGTAGACTTCAGGATGTACATGTTTATAGAGGGGCCACAGATATATCAGATCACTTTCTAGTTGTAGCTACACTGAGAGTAAAAGGTAGATGGGATACAAGGAGAATAGAAGCATCAGGGAAGACAGAGGTGAAGGTTTATAAACTAAAAGAGGAGGCAGTTAGGGTAAGATATAAACAGCTATTGGAGGATAGATGGGCTAATGAGAGCATAGGCAATGGGGTCGAAGAGGTATGGGGTAGGTTTAAAAATGTAGTGTTAGAGTGTTCAGCAGAAGTTTGTGGTTACAGGAAAGTGGGTGCGGGAGGGAAGAGGAGCGATTGGTGGAATGATGATGTAAAGAGAGTAGTAAGGGAGAAAAAGTTAGCATATGAGAAGGTTTTACAAAGTAGAAGTGATGCAAGGAGGGAAGAGTATATGGAGAAAAAGAGAGAGGTTAAGAGAGAGGTGAAGCAATGTAAAAAGAGAGCAAATGAGAGAGTGGGTGAGATGTTATCAACAAATTTTGTTGAAAATAAAAAAAAGTTTTGGAGTGAGATTAACAAGTTAAGAAAGCCTAGAGAACAAATGGATTTGTCAGTTAAAAATAGGAGAGGAGAGTTATTAAATGGAGAGTTAGAGGTATTGGGAAGATGGAGGGAATATTTTGAGGAATTGTTAAATGTTGATGAAGATAGGGAAGCTGTGATTTCGTGTATAGGACAAGGAGGAATAACATCTTGTAGGAGTGAGGAAGAGCCAGTTGTGAGTGTGGGGGAAGTTTGTGAGGCAGTAGGTAAAATGAAAGGGGGTAAGGGAGCCGGGATTGATGGGATAAAGATAGAAATGTTAAAAGCAGGTGGGGATATAGTTTTGGAGTGGTTGGTGCAATTATTTAATAAATGTATGAAAGAGGGTAAGGTACCTAGGGATTGGCAGAGAGCATGCATAGTTCGTTTGTATAAAGGCAAAGGGGATAAAAGAGAGTGCAAAAATTATAGGGGGATAAGTCTGTTGAGTATACCTGGCAAAGTGTATGGTAGACTTATTATTGAAAGAATTAAGAGTAAGACGGAGAATAGGATAGCAGATGAACAAGGAGGCTTTAGGAAAGGTAGGGGGTGTGTGGACCAGGTGTTTACAGTGAAACATATAAGTGAACAGTATTTAGATAAGGCTAAAGAGGTCTTTGTGGCATTTATGGATTTGGAAAAGGCGTATGACAGGGTGGATAGGGGGGCAATGTGGCAGATGTTGCAGGTGTATGGTGTAGGAGGTAGGTTACTGAAAGCAGTGAAGAGTTTTTACGAGGATAGTGAGGCTCAAGTTAGAGTATGTAGGAAAGAGGGAAATTATTTCCCAGTAAAAGTAATCCTTAGTCAAGGATGTGTGATGTCACCGTGGTTGTTTAATATATTTATAGATGGGGTTGTAAGAGAAGTAAATGCGAGGGTCTTGGCAAGAGGCGTGGAGTTAAAAGATAAAGAATCACACATAAAGTGGGAGTTGTCACAGTTGCTCTTTGCTGATGACACTGTGGTCTTGGGAGATTCTGAAGAGAAGCTGCAGAGATTGGTGGATGAATTTGGTAGGGTGTGCAAAAGAAGAAAATTGAAAGTGAATACAGGAAAGAGTAAGGTTATGAGGATAACAAAAAGATTAGGTGATGAAAGATTGGATATCAGATTGGAGGGAGAGCGTATGGAGGAGGTGAATGTATTCAGATATTTGGGAGTGGACGTGTCAGCGGATGGGTCTATGAAAGATGAGGTGAATGATAGAATTGATGAGGGGAAAAGGGTGAGTGGTGCACTTAGGAGTCTGTGGAGACAAAGAACTTTGTCCTTGGAGGCAAAGAGGGGAATGTATGAGAGTATAGTTTTACCAACGCTCTTATATGGGTGTGAAGCATGGGTGATGAATGTTGCAGCGAGGAGAAGGCTGGAGGCAGTGGAGATGTCATGTCTGAGAGCAATGTGTGGTGTGAATATAATGCAGAGAATTCGTAGTTTGGAAGTTAGGAGGAGGTGCGGGACTACCAAAACTGTTGTCCAGAGGGCTGAGGAAGGGTTGTTGAGGTGGTTCGGACATGTGGAGAGAATGGAGCGAAACAGAATAATTTCAAGAGTGTATCAGTCTGTAGTGGAAGGAAGGCGGGGTAGGGGTCGGCCTAGGAAAGGTTGGAGGGAGGGGGTAAAGGAGGTTTTGTGTGCGAGGGGCTTGGACTTCCAGCAGGCATGCGTGAGCGTGTTTGATAGGAGTGAATGGAGACAAATGGTTTTTAATACTTGAAGTGCTGTTGGAGTGTGAGCAAAGTAACATTTATGAAGGGGTTCAGGGAAACCGGCAGG